>NW_015113915.1:180696-184684 GCF_001443285.1 Poecilia latipinna | reverse complement strand
TTCTAACTATTTTTCAACGTTGATTTAACATCATGTGCTATCTGGGATGTTTCTACATGGATGAATAAATTCTTGTTCGTGTACCAGCCGCCTCATGCGCTCATTCTTTCCCCTCACATTCAGCGTGCTCTCCATGGCGGGTCTCCTGCTCATCGCTCTTGGTACTGGTGGTATCAAACCTTGTGTGGCTGCCTTCGGTGGAGATCAATTTGGAGATCATCAGGTTGGAAAAAAAAAACAAAAAAAAACACGTGTACAGCTCCTATCTAAGATTTCAAATGCTTTGCTCTTTATCGTCAGCTTCCACTCTAAACGGGCAGTTCAAACATCCATAGTTCAAATATTTTATTGCTTGTGATTTCCTCCACTCTGCTTTATCTGCTATCTGTTGTCATCCTGCAAACAAAGTTGAGCTGTTAATGATAAAGTCATAATGTGTGCTTGTTTTGGCAGCTTTAATCTTTATGCATTAAATAGAAGGAAAGCCACAGCCAATAACAGATATCAGCAGCAGAAGAAACTGTCTGTAAATTAGTCTAATATGCTATTTTAGGAGCAACAATCTGCTTCACTGGATATTATTACTTATGGCTAATCAAGGAAACGTATCTGAGATCAGCACATGTTGCTGTGGCTGTACATGATACCACTGCCTGTCAATCAGCTGCCCACAGATGTAAAAGGCTGGTCAATCAATGTCTGTGTGCTGTGGGATTAATTACAAGCCATGCATTTGGTTGTGACCTGGTTAGCAATGGGTTGTGGTTGGGAATTTTGACATATGTCAAAGCAAAATTGTCATGTTTGAAGAGCAGCTTAGCAATTAAAACCTGTCAATGTGTCCACCATCAGTTTTAAAGAGGCACAGAAGGAAAAGCAAGCCACAGCCTTCCTTTCAGCCTATTCATACATAAATAGTTCAAATCATGCTTACAGGTCAAACTAAATTATTGATGAAAGAAACCTGATTTGGATAAACAATGACCAAAGAAATGGTAGAGGTAAAAGTGAGGAGAGGACACAAATAAGTAAAATTCAATATTAACACCAGTAAAACAGTTTTGCTTTAGAAAAAAAATGACTTTAATCTCACAAATAATAATAATAGAATTACAGTTCTTTATATCGGTCCTCAATGACAAACACTTACTGTGGTTTTCATCCAGGACAAGCAAAGAAGAACGTTCTTTTCAGTTTTCTATCTCTGCATCAACGGTGGAAGTCTTTTGTCAACCATCATAACTCCCATCCTCAGAGGTACATGTTGCACACATTTAATGGCCAAAAAGTTGCAATAAAAATTTATAAGGAACTTTAAATTTGATCTTAACAAATATCTTTTTGTTTCCTTTTACAGCTCAGGATTGTGGTATTCACAGTAAGAGCAAGTGCTACTCTCTTGCTTTCGGAGTGCCTGCAGCCCTGATGGCGGTTTCTCTCGGTATGACTATTGAATCTTGGGATCTATGTGCTTCCCACGAAATTGATTAATGCACCCTGAAAATGTGCATATTCTCCAACAGTGGTGTTTATCATGGGGAGTGGTATGTACTACAAAACTAAACCAGAGGGGAATATCATGCTCAAGGTGTCTAAATGCATCGGGGTAAGTCTGTTTGCCTGTTTAAATATTCACATAACTTCCACTGACTTCTAAGAGCCATTTTCTCTCTAATTTCAGTTTGCAATTAAAAACCGGTACAGACACAGAAGCAGAAAATATCCAAAGAAGGAGCACTGGATGGACTGGGCAGAGGAAAAATATGACGTACGTTTTTGATTTCTTTGATTGCACCAAGGTGTTCCTCTCTAGTAATTGTTCATTTCCAATTTGCTGCAGAAACTCCTCATTGCTCAAATCAAAATAGCACTGAGGGTTCTCCTCTTGTACATCCCGCTGCCCATGTTCTGGACCCTTTTTGATCAAAAGGTATGTATTCGAATCATAACCTCTCAACACTGCACAATGTCCTTGAAGCAGAAGTGTTGCTGAATTTTTACGCCTCTGTTAAAGGGCTCCAGGTGGACACTACAAGCCACCACAATGGATGGGAATTTTGTAAGTTTGGTGAATGAAGTAGCATCCTTGTTTCATAGTTCTGAATAGCAGTGCATTGATGTTGTTGCATCTTTTTATTTTATTTTTTTCTCTGCAGGGGTCAATCGTCATACAGCCCGATCAGATGCAGGTTAGTAAAAAAAAGTGCACAGTGAAGACACAAACTTATTTACTGCCCTCTGCAGGACAGAATGCTCATTGTGCTATTTGTTTCTTAAAGACAATCAACCCCATCCTGATTCTGACTCTGGTTCCCATTATGGAAAGCCTGGTGTACCCTCTGATTAAAAAGTGTGGTCTGAACTTTACGTAAGTGAGGTGGCATATTTAGTTTTTTTTTGCCAGTTGTCACCTTATTGTATCTTTTGACAGTTTTTCTATTAGAAACAAAGTTCTTAGTTGAACAAAAAAATAAATAAATCTAAATCCACCTGGGCTATGAAGACTTTAGAGCATAGCTGTAGATAATTGTTTACATTTTCTTCTGTCACGTGTGCAAATTATACAAATAAATACTAAAACTTCATTTCAATTCAACAGACCTCTGAAGAAAATGACTGTTGGGATGATTCTAGCAGCTCTTGCTTTCGTCTGTGCAGCTGTGATCCAGCTTCAAATTGACGTAAGTTGAGGACAAGTTGTCATTTTGTCTCTTCCTAGGACAAATGCAATTCTTAAAACACACAACAAATGCTAAAAGCTAACTACTTTAACCTGACATCCAGAAAACCTTGCCTGTCTTCCCATCGGCGTCCCAGAGTCAGTTGAAGTTTCTTAACATGGGAAATACTCCAATTACTGTTCAGTTTCCAGAAAATCAGCTAAATCTTGCAGCAGCTCAGGTATGTATCATTTAAATAAAACATAATTTTTTTTCTTTAAATTAAAATTAATACTCAGTACTTTCTGCACGCTACTTGTGATATTTTATCCAGAGTGAAAAAATGTTACATCTGTTTTATTCTTTTGCAGGCCAGTGAAGAATACTTCAAATTTGAAAGTGATCAAATTACGGTTTTAATCGGCAATCCTCCAGTATCAAAAAGTGTTTCCCTAACCAAAGGGCAGCGACAAACACTTCTTATTCCCTCAGCAATCAATGATGAATGGCAACTGGTGAGAGACTTACACAAAGTACTGTGAATTAAAGTTACACCATCCCATGTATAATTGTTGAATTAAGAAGCATTTATTACTAAATTTCTTCAGGCTTCTGATCTGATTTACAAGCCACAAGAAGGAAACAATGAAATCCGGTATGTTTAACAAGTCATTCTTAATATTCTTTAACAGTTTCATAGTTTGCTGAACAAAAAAAAAAAAACAAAAAAAAAACACCATATTAATTGTGACAGCTGGTAAATTTTTGTTTAGGTCCAATAGCATCAGTCCTGTTTAAATTGTTAAAACAGCCTTTTATAGATTTGGTAGTAGCTGTTCTTCAAACATTCGTCATGATTTTTATCCCATTTTAGATTCATAAATGGAATGAGTACACCAGTGACAGTCTCGTCAGCTGCAGGCCATTATGGTGAAATTGAACCGTTGCATTATTCAAACTACTCCGAGATAAAAAATGGAAGGTGAGAGTCGTTGTCCATCCTTTTCAGACATTTTGTTACTACGTTTGCCTTAGGTGCACATGTAAGCAATGGTTTGTTGAATATTTTCCTATGGTTTATGAAGGGCCACATTCACCTTGCAGAGCGGGTCACAGTCATGTGAATACAGCAAGGACTTTGGATTTGGAGGCTCTTACACTTTCTTCATCCCCAGCACATTAACATTTGGACCAAACGTGAGTCTTAAGCTTAGTGATTTATGTTTTAAATGTTAATATTCTTTAGAAAGTGCCTGCTTTAAAAAAAAAGGGGGGGGGGGGAAGAAGATCAGCTAATTTTATTATTGTGTATAACTATTGAAGACTGA
>NW_015113915.1:117072-177693 GCF_001443285.1 Poecilia latipinna | reverse complement strand
TTTTTATATAAATTATAAATAAAAAAAAAAACAAAAAAATGGAAGGGTGGGAGGGGGGGGGGGGGGGGAAGAAGATCAGCTAATTTTATTATTGTGTATAACTATTGAAGACTGATTATTATTATTTTTTTTTTTTTACTCTACACGACAAAATATGTTTTTGTACCATGTATTTTCCCTGCATATCCAGTTGCCTTTCAAACACATTCATTCTTGTTTTTAAATATTTTGTCACATTACAACCACAATCTTCACTGTGTTTTATTAGGGTTTGGGATGTGATATAAAGTGACGCATACTTGTGAAATAGAAACATAATGAAACATGCATTTGTATTCAGCCTCTTTTACTGTTACACTCTAAAAAATGGGAAAATCCACTGTAAGTGACTGTTTTACAAAGGCCTCTTCATCCACCAGTGAACAATTTAATTTCACTGCAAACACAGCTATTCTGTGAAGACTTCAGATGTTGAATATGACTACATGTGGTATATTTTTCTCTTAACTGTGTTTATTGATTGGTCAATTTCAGTGTCAAGAATCTATAACTGAGTCAGTGGACATTAAGCCGAACTCGGTGCACATGGCCCTTCAGATCCCACAGTACTTCCTCATCACCGCTGGTGAAGTCATGTTTTCTGTTACTGGCCTGGAGTTCTCCTATTCACAGGTAATTTGTCCAGAACAAAACTAAACAATCTTTACATAATATTGTCTATATATTCCTATCTGAGAACACAGTTTGGGACAACATTCTGATCAGGCATTACTTTATGAAAACGGTTGCAAGCGGCTTTCAATAAATTTAATATAAATGATTAAAATTATTATAAATATATTAAACTGCTGCAAGAATTTAGAGGTGAATTATGTAAGTCAATCTCTGATTATTTCAGTTGTTTTTTTAATTGTGTTTTCATTTTTAAATATCCCCTTCTCGTCAACAAGGCACCCAGTAACATGAAGTCAGTGCTGCAGGCGGGCTGGTTGTTGACCAATGCCTTTGGAAACTTTATCGTCCTCATTGTGGCAGAGATTGCAAAACTTCCCAAACAGGTAAAAAAAAAATAAAACAAAACATACAATACCAACAACTTATGATAGCCACAAATATTTTTCAATGTCTCCCATGACTTTTCTCTCTCTCTTTGTTACCTTAAAGTGGACAGAGTATATCCTGTTTGCCTCTCTGCTGGTGGCGGTGTCCATCATCTTCTCCATTATGGCGAGTTTTTACACTTACATCGACCCCACAGCGATCGAGGCCGAGTTCAAGAAGAAAATTCACGATGATGAAGATGATGAAGATGATAAGAAAAAGGAGCTGCAGAAATCAAAAGAGATGGAGAAGAGAGATTCCGTTAGCAGTGACGATGAAGACAAGAAATATGTTCAAACCAGCATGTGAACTATCAGGAAATGAATCTATGGTGTTGACACAAAAGTAAGAATTTATAGTAGGTGTTAATTTGAGTTATGTTTATACTGTAATGCACAAAGGATGCTATAAGGTAACAAAGTCAGGCATGTGAAAAATGTATTGTGCAAAAAAACCTACAAATTAATTGATCTGTCAATTTGCTAAACATCTGAGTGCAACAGAATTTGTCTTTTAAGTCCAAGTTAAATCAACATGATTACAAAATATTACTTCTTCCTTGTTTTTTTGTTTTTTTCTTTTTTGTTGCTACTTGTATTGTAAAGATGTACCCATAGTATTGGAATCATGATAACGCTTTACTTAAAAGTATCATGTTTTGCAATCTCTTAATACGAGATAATGGTCCTTCCTTTAGCTAATATAAGAAGTTGGTTTTGAAACAAAGTCAGTCTCCTTTCTTTTATTGATGTTCATTTGGAGTGACTGAGATTCACTTAAGGATGACAGAAAAAAGAGATTCTCCAATATCTGGGACACTTGCACAGTGAAACACAGCTCTATCCCTAGAGTTTCTTTCCTCTCTTGTTTCATATTTTATTTCATTAAAATGTGTTTACAAAATTTGTAAGAAATAAGAGTGTAGCCGTGGTATTCAGGATTTATCGATAATGCTGCATTTCCTGGCTTCTTTACTTGAGTTTTTTTTTATGTTTTTCTTTGGTTTGTGTTTTTAATGTTTGCTGTTGTGATGAAATGTAATAAATATATATAGAGAATATTGCACTGATTCCACAGGGCTATGATAGGTGCCAAACAAATTTTGATATTAGACAAAGATAACCTCCACAAATACAAACAATACTTTTCAAGAAATGGTTTATTTTTAAAAGGGATAAAAAACAATATCCAACCCAACTTGGCCATATGTAAAAAAAAATAAAATAAATAAATAAAAATAAAAAAACGTAATGGCAAACAAATTGAGACAGCCCAGGTGATGATGTTGTGGGTTTATAATCTTCTGACAGATTAATTTGGTGAGTTTTTACACTTACCATGTAAATGTTCTGACTGAAGACGTACCTGTGGATGTATCAAACGATTCCTTTGGTCACATCAAAAGAAACCAGCCAAGATATCATGAAGGAAACTGGGGTCCTTCACAATCTAACTTGGATATAATTTCCAGATCCCTTAATGTGCCACATTCATCTGCACATTCATTGAATATGCAAAATATGCAAATAACATATTAACAAAGCCTGCAATGCATTTCCCAACTGTTTCGCAGAGACATCTTTAAAAATTAGAAGGTTATTTTGTACATCCATGCCAAATCCTGTACCAATGCATAACAAATACATGAAAAATGACTCAGTTTTAACCAGTCAACTGTAAAAGCTTAAAAGAAATTGTAAATTCCACCCCAAAATGAAGGCTGAAGACCATGTGAAAATACTTTCTGATGCTGCTGTGTGTGAAAGGAGTTCGGCATTGACATGGGTGGCCACTCAGTGAGAGAGAAGCCTGCACTCCAAAAGCAACGTACAAAGCCAGATTACAGTTTGCTAATGCACCTGAGGCCTGAGTATCTCATATTCATTCTGGGAACAAATAATGTGACTTTTGTGTCCCTGTAGGGACTCTTTTTGATAACAAGCCACATATAATTTTAATCAAAATATGTGTGAAGGCTCGTGTCTCTAAAAATAAAAAATAAATATAGTTATTTAGCACCCTGTTTCTCTAATAACTGTTTGAAAAGTAATAAACCCACAGCTTCAAGGTGCAATGTTCCTCTCTCACCTGTACTGGCAGATTTATTTAACAGCTTTGAGTTAGTGTTGTAAAAGAACTAGGTGCTAAACGTCATGAGTTATGACAGCATTTCATATCCCTCTGAGATTAAAAAAAAAGTATTTGAATTGAATTTATTTTTTTACTTTAGTTTTATAATAAAAATTGAGTAATGATTGAGAAGCAGTTTGAGATTGCTATCTGTTAGGTAGAGTTAGTTTCCTGTTAAAGCTGAGGTTGTGCAACACTTTCTGTTAGTTATTTTCCTTTAAAGTAAGTTAGTTAACTGACAACCGAGCGCCTTTATTGTCTAACTGGAACCCCATATATAACTACAGAATGATAAATGGACTTGCCAAAACCTATTTGTACGTGAACTCCCTTCCTGTAGTGACGTTTCCTTTAATGAATGACGACGTGTTCTCCGTCTCCTTTTTGCTACTCTGATTGGTTCACACTTAGAAATGACATTAACCAAGATGGCGCCGGGAGACAGAGGAAAGTGATGCCAGAGAGGAACTACAAGCGTCGCAGCTGGCACAACAGTGTGCACATATTATTTCTTTACAGCTGATTGCAACCAGACTTGTGTGGCGTCTCCGAGCAGCTGACGTCCCGAGGAGCCGATGAGATCAAGCTACTCTGTCAACTGTTTGCTAACAAACGGCTAACAGTGGCTAACGTTTAGCGCTCTGTAACTGCGGAAGGCGAGTAAGAGAGAAGGCGACAGCCTCAAGTAGAAGTTCGCTTCTTTGAAAAGTCTCCATATCATACATTAAACCAGCTTTTTGGGGCTCTGGTGGAGTCAAAGCGGTTGTCAGGGAAGTTACGTCGTTGATCTGATAAGGTGAGACGAGGAGAGGAGAGGCGTCATCTTTGCTTCTTTGACGCCATGGCTCACTCCCCTCTTCAGAGTGGACTGCCGGGGGTTCAGGTAAATATAACATAATGCTGTCACTATAAGAGTTAAATTATTTTTCTTTGAATCTTGCATCTTATGCCTCTGAAGGCTACTTCCTACGTGTAGGCAAAGTCACCTTTTCCACCTCTGTCACATTTTGGTTTCACTGATAAAAAGTTATCAAAGTCCATTTAGGTTCCTGGTAAAACTGCCTCTCTTATTACTTAGTTAAATGCAGATTATTCTTATTCTTGTCTAGATTTAGCCTAAATGTATTTAATGCAACGGTAACCCTCCTTATCTGTTTATTATTCTTTTTTCTTTGAATTTTTAATATATATATTGAACTAGAGCAGTCTGTGTTCCATTTTGAGTTTCTTTTTTTTTGCAATTTCATGAATACGCTAGAGTTGTAATTTAATTACACTTAATATAGATTTTTTTTTTTCTGTTTAGTCCCATTCTCTAAAATTGAACCTTTAAAGTGTCTTACATTTCGTACTATAGGTGAAGACATTTATATGTTCTCTAAATAATCACTTTGCATATATAGGATAGAAAAAAATAATTTTGTGGGCAACTTTTTAACAACTTAGCACTATAGTTTAAATAGATCAGAATCATCCTTGATGCCAATGTGGGAAACTCCCTCCACAGAAAAAAAAAAATCAAATTTACATATCTTGGATCAAAAGAAAGTCACCTTTGTAAGTTTTTATTTAAAAAAAAATACTTCCATTGCTATAACTGACATTTGTAGCATTAAAATTAGAAAAATCTGTGAATATTTGTGTAAGGTAAAAACTAAAGTTAATTTTGGCATTATTTAATATTTTTCTTTCAATTAGGATTGCACAATATGAGGAAAATATTCCGATGACAATATAGATTGCGATCAATCCACGTTTTCCTGACTCTTCTTTTTTTTTCGTCTTCTAGAATGCCCCAACGTTGTTCAAGAATTTTTGCATCTCAGCCTCTAAAAATACAAATCAGGTGTGGGCAGTGAAGGAATTAAAATCCATTCAATTGGTTACAAATATTAGCAGCATGCAGAATTTGTATGTATGGCACTTAAGATATAATATCCTAATAAATATTTTATCCACTCAGTTACTTGCACTACAGCGCTATTGCGAGCAGAATTTGATATATTGTGCATCTCTACTTTTGAGCATTTTTGTGCCCAAGGGTCACAGGTGGCACCAATTTATTTAAAATTGGAATAAAATTTGCACAAAAGTTGAGCATTGCTGCCTATTTCAAGTGTCTTTAAGAAAGGCATATAAAAAAAACCGACTAAATAGTTTTGCCACATTCTGCTTTGCATGTACGCACTTCAGATTCAGATTTATTCGTGTCTCAAATGGGAAACTGATGTTACAGCAAGTATAAAAACAAAAGACAAAGTACCAAAGCTAGAAAAAATTAAAATAAAAAGAGTAAAACATACCAAAAAGGACATGCAATGCACAATGGGAAGAGTTCTGCAGTATAAATCATTGTCGACCAACAGTTGCTACGTAGACTAACAATCAGGTGCAACTCCTCCGACCCATCCTGCATTAAACAGAGAAATTGCTGTAGGAACAATGGAGTGATGGTACCTGTTAGATTTTACACAAAGAAGTCTGAGCCAGAGGACAGAAACCGGAACTCGGCATGTAAAGGATGAGAGCAAGAATGGCTTTAGTTTTCTTTATGATGCGTTTATTGTGAGTATTGTTCAACTCCTAAGATCTTAAGATCTTATTACTAGTATGTATTACTCTGCTGAGGGCACTTCTTGACCTGATACTAAGACTTCCAAACCAACAGAGGAGAGAAACTGTCAACACAGATTCAATATATGATCTATAAAATAGAATCATAATTTACTTATCAACCTGAAACTTTGCAAGCTTTCTTAGGCAAAATAATATTTGCTGGCCCATTTTTTTTTGCAGGTAAATTTGAACTTATTATCCAAAATAGTCCTAAGATATTTGTAGTTTTCTACTGTCTCGACCTTTAATTACTGTTTGATTTGTGTTTTGGGGCTTCTGTCTAAAATCATTGCACATGTCCTTTGTTTCCTGCACATTTAATAAAAGAAAAGCATCATCACACCAGTCAACACATTCATCGAGCACAGGGCCAATGGGCATGTTCATCATCATGTAGAAGTTCATCATCACTTACACTTTGTGTTAAATAAGAAAATTAGCATAGAGTCAAAAAAAATCTTTTTTTTTTCTTCATAGCTGAGCAGATGTAAGCCACAATGTTGATATGAATGGCAACCTAATGCAATCTCGCAAGTTTGCATAACTCACCACCACAACATCACTCTTTAAAACATCCCTTAATTTGTATTTATCTTCACAGCTCTCTTGTAGCTTGTCTTTCAAAGCATTGCTTGGTTGCAGTGAAGGTTTATTCAGCGTCTGTTGCACTTTGGTTTTCTGAGAGCAAACCACAAAGTTGCTTGGTGCACATGGTAGAGAATCCAAAACATGCTTTTAGAGCGACCTTCAAGCAGCAGCAGCAGCAGCAGTTGTCCCAGCAAACCTGCTGACTATGGAAGCGGCAATTGCATTCCAGTGATATGCGAGCTTTGATCACACTGTTATTTTTCCTGTTGCTCAACATTATAAATTTCATCTGGATGACTGATCACACCAGTGTTGTAATAGTTTCGTGGGTTTTTTTTTTTTTTTTTTGCGCTGCACCGCACTGCATTTTCGTGTTGTGAAGTCCTTTCAGTTCAGCATTTCCCTCTGCCAGCTGTTCAAAGGGCCGTTTCTCATCCCGCCTTCCTTGTTGATTTGACCATCATGCATTAGCAGTTTTTACAGGAAACTATTCTCACAGGGCGCAGGCAGTAAAGCAATTTACTCTGAGCTCTGGCAGATCATTGTTTCACAGCCAGGTTACCTAGAGCTAGGTTTTGGAGTTATCATTTAGAAAACTAATGCTACTTTACACTCTAAATTCAAATTGTGGTCTGTAGTGCCATGCACAATGTTATTAATGTTTTGCAACTATTTATTTATTTACAAATTAACAGGTCTGTTTTGAAGGCAATTATATTCCCACTCTGGAGCTCCATAGAGAAATGAGCCATTTAGCTATGTCAATAATTCAGAATGCAATTCCTCTGTTTTTGTTTAGCCTTTGCTTTGGAGGCCATTAAGCCACAATGATGTATGTATGTTATGCGGTTTTATGATACAAATATTACTCATAGCAGCAGCTCGGAAGTGGGGAGAATGTCACTGCATGCAGACGTCAAGGTCATATGTGGTTATATTAGCCTTGATTACAACTAGTAGGTAATAATCATATCAATTCAAAGTTGTTAAGCTTTGCTTAGCTGATGCAGTTATTAACTTTTTATTACCTTGTATGTATAAAGTTTCTCGGAAAATGAATTTCCAGTGCAAGAATCGAGTGATTGACGTCTGTTAGCTCAGCTGTAAAACATTTAATCACAATTGATTAGCTGTATTGACTGCACTGATGTTGCAAATACGTTCTTTGTGCAATCCATCACGTATACAAACGCGGTGTGAGAGCTGTCACCCAGGTGGCAACGCGCTTGACTGAAGTGGTACAGAGCGTTGAACATGTACCAAGGTGTGAGAGAGTGAAACTTGAACTGGCTCCTGCCATCATACAGCAGTGGTATAAAACCACATTGTTGCGCAACACGTTACATTTACATTCTGTCCTGCATCTCGCTGCTTCCAGAACGGCATGATGTTGTTTTTATTTTCATTTGTTTTTACATGGAGTATAAAATCTTTTGTTGCTGATTAAATTAAAGACTTGGTGAAATTGAACCTTTTAAGTTGGAGAGTCATTTTTAAATTGTTTATCTGGAAACAAAAAGTTAAGACATTGCTTTTCCATCTTCTTAGTTGTTGCCATGTATTTAAAATGAATGTTACAGGATTATCCAGGTTACCTGCTTCCTAAAGAATGAAGCTTTATCTGTTGTACTTGCATAACGGGTTCATTTAAATTGCTTTATGATAGGATTACAAATATTTACAAGCTGATTAACATTTATTAGCTAATTTTATTGCCAACTTCTCCACACTTAATGTAGGAGATGTTGTCCAGAAATGGAACTAGGTTCAAGTGGAGCAGCTCTGTTACGTTGGTTCCGATTTGTTGTTTTTGTAGACTTACGATACTTGTTTTGAAAATTATTTCCTCTGCCCACGGTATCGCTGTCCTCCCACAGTGACTCTCTTAAGATATTTGGATGGCATGAGTTACAACAACATTTCATTTCTTTTTGGGGACAAATGAAATAGTTTTTACTTTAATCAATCTTGCACTCTGATGTCAGATTTTATTAGTGAAGAAAGTTATCTGTAGCAGTTATTTCTGGTATTTTGCAGCTTTTTTCCCCCTGAGTTATATGACAGTTTTTGCTTTATAAATGATTAACAAATGATGTTGCTGTAGTTAAAAATCAAAAATCAAAAAATAATTTTTGATTATTTTTGATTAAAAATAATTAAATAATTTTGATTAATTTTACACAATTAACTAAATATAGGTGGAGCTTACCATGTTTTAGATAAACAAGAATGACTAGGCGCAAATACACACTTCCACACATACCTGGTACAGACACATAAATATGCATTTAGACTTGGGTTTCCTGTTTCCTGTTGTTTGACTAAAATTTAAGTGTTTTCTTTCTCTGTGTGTGTGTGTGTGTGTGTGTGTGTTTTTGTTTTGTTTTTTTCCGAAGAATTTCAACGCCGACCCAGAGGAACTTTTTACCAAGCAGGAGCGGATAGGAAAAGGCTCCTTTGGAGAAGTCTTTAAAGGCATCGACAGAAGGACTCAGAAAGTTGTAGCCATTAAAATTATCGATCTCGAGGAGGCCGAGGATGAAATAGAAGATATCCAACAAGAAATTACAGTGCTGAGCCAATGTGACAGCCCCTTTATTACCAAATACCACGGATCTTATCTCAAGGTAAGCGTTTAGGTTTGAGGAAGCACTTGTGTGTTCAGCAAGACTGACATGGTAATGGTGAGTTTCTGCACGCCAGAATAAGCAATGTGGCTCAATAAATAATTGAGAAGGGTAATGGAGTAATTGCCTTTGAAATATGGCACAGATACTTGGAGAGAGCAAGTCATAAAGTCGGCTGACTTTTTGGCCTGTCAACGCTGTGTTTTAGAAGTGCTTAAACATCTGAAAGTTGTGGTTCAGACTATTGCAGTTTGGGCAGCCTTCAGACTCTCTAAAATTAGCAGCAGGGCGGTTGCAGAAGCAGAAACCGTCATGTTCAAGCTTCCCTAAAACTGAAAGATTATTAAAGCTTCATGGTTTCATTTTGGAACTGGTGGATTTAGATATAATCTAAGCAGCAACAAGAAACAAACAAAGGCGTAATTGCAGTTGCTGTATTGGCTCCAAACTATTTTCTAAATATGATATAATTTCATGCCACACTTAATGGAGCTTGGAGAGCCTCTCAAAGCTTTTACGGTGCTGCATAAACACCAAAACTGGAGAAAAGTGCTCCATTAGCTAAACTGCAGTGCGCTGCTGAGTATAGAAGAGAATTAAGGCTTTTTATGGTATTTGTGCATTTATTTATGCTTGTGCCTCGCAAAACTTGGTACATCTCTGTTATTTCATTATATCTACAAAGAGAACTTTTTTTTTTTACTGCATGGTTATGTGGTATTATATATTCTGCAGTGATACACCATTTCACCTTTACTATTCCTATTTTGTGTGTTTTGGGATATAAATTGTTGGTTAAGAGTGATTAGACTCAGATGTGAAGTCTTTTTTTATAGTTTCTCATGTTAAAAATCACAAAACTCAAAGAGTTTTATGAGGAGCTTTTGAGATGGACCAATAAAAATTTGGACATAATCGTGGAGTAAAGATAATGTGTAAAAATCTGAACGATGTGGTACAGGAACGTTCAGAATTACCTTGAGATGCAATTTCGTCTTGAACACATCAATGAAGAATAACAATTTCCACATATGAAGATTTGGGAGGTTCTGGGTTAAACCATGAACTTATTTTTATTTTTTGCCAGAAAATCATTAATTACTCATATTTTGAAAATGTATCACTTTTTTTCCAAAATCATCTGTTTATTTTAATTTTTATAAAACTAATTTGATGATAATAATGAGCCCTAACTTTTCTTGCTATATATAAATAAATCTAATTTTCATTAAGTTTGAAAATTAAAAAGACATCACCACAAAAGATGAATTACACTGAACCTACACAATCGTACTCTGTAGGTTTTACACCCTTCATCCCAGTAAACACACCAAAAATGTAACATGATAGCTGAGACACAGACCTCATAAATGGGATCTGATATATATATATATATATATATATATATATATATGGGTACATAGCAGAGTATGATAACTTTAAATTGTAGCTTCTTAATGAAAAAAATCCGCTTTCTAAATCTGTTTTGCTTATTATCAAACATGTTTTCTAGCATCTTAGTTTAGCTCTTACAGATGTGGTTGCAGTTTGTTCATTAGTTACTGCTAAACTTAGCAGGTTTTTTTAATTAGTCTTTTGCTTATGTCTCACACAGACTTTGTCTTGTATCTATTTAATGACATGTATAATAAAAAGGAAACTTGGTAAACTTACGCTAATTATGCAACAGTAATTTTTACTTTTTTCCCCCCACATACAACATGCAACACAAATGCAACTTTGGAATACGAGTGCAACTACTAAACGTTGTTTTTAGCATCCAAAATAAAGTATAAATATAATGTATAAAACTCTGTTTGGAAAATCATATTACCTGAAAGAACATCACATTGCCCATTTATGCATTAAGATTAAAGACATTTTTTAGCTCAAAACATGACACCAAAAGGTGCTTTGACCAAGAAGATCTGGTCACAAGATTTGTCTCCATTTTCAAAGAGTAAAAGCTGTTAAAAGCTAACAAAGAAACGAAGAGAGCACCTTGTCTGTTTCTGATTAGATTAGACTAACAGTTTTATTTATTATCTAATTGCGGAGTTAAAAGTGCTACAAGGCATTTAGCAGAAAATTTGTCACTTTACCAGCTAACTGATGAATTGTTACCAAAAAAAAAAAGCATTCCTTTTGTTTAATATACAAAAGATTAGCCTCCTCATTTTCACAAATAGCTGAAGTTGAAATGCAAAAGAAGTTGATGGCTAAAGAAGTCATTTTCCTCTCCGATAATTCCAAGCCTGGAAAACGAAACATGAGTTTATACGGTTTTTTATCATGAAGGACATAAGAATGAAGTAAAATGACTTGTTTTACAGTATTTGCAACAAAGTGTTTCTCGTTGGTTTCAAAGTTTGGTCACTAACTTTACCATAAAACAGAAGTTTGAGAGCCTAAAGATCTGCAGTAATGGGTACATTAAGGAAATGCTGCTCTGTCTGAAATGACAAAAACATTCAGTGCATCAAACTACACTGAATCGCTACATTAGTCTCACCCATAAGCTCGATTAAACAGCTGGAATTATCAAATATTATTAAGAGATATCAGAACAAAAGGGACCAAGTCCATAGCACACTTTTCAATTTTGTGATTTTAATCCTCTATTGCTTTCAGAAAATATCAATAAAACATATTGCATTTTCTGGTTGTACTATGACAAAATGTTGAAGGGTTGAACATTTTTTTGCCAGAAACTGTGCCTGTCTTTTGAAAGCAGAGGTTTTTCTGTGATTTGGTTTTCTTCTAAGTTGATCATTAATCAATTTAAGAAAAAACTGTAACCAATAATTGTCGTTCTTACCTTTTTCTAGCTGTTTATCATGCATCCTTAACACCTATGATATGATGAAAATGTAAAGTTTTAATTCAAATTTTTATGTTGCATTTGATATGTACACATGTTAAAAATATCCTGTGTATTCCTCAGGGTACAAAATTATGGATTATTATGGAGTATTTGGGAGGAGGATCCGCTCTGGATTTGGTAAGATACTAATTGCAAATTGATTACCAACTTAAATAAAAAAAAATAAAAAAAACAACTTGGAGAAAAATTGCTAGAGAACAGTTCGTACTCCTACAGCGCAGAGTCACAAACTTGCCTCTCTGTCCCAGTTGGAGCCGGGTGCTCTGGATGAAACGCAGATAGCCACAATCCTGAGGGAAATTCTGAGAGGGCTCGAGTATCTGCACTCTGAGAAGAAAATCCACCGAGATATCAAAGGTAAATCTCATAAATGCTTTGCTCTTTGTTTGAACAGTAATTAGTGTCATCTGGTCAACATGGTGCCTATAATCCGGTTTTATCACTTTAGTGAGTTTAGAATGGCGGCGGCATCAGCGTTTAGCAGGAAGTGCACAATAATTTCTTCACTTTGTGTCCGTGTCTAATTCTTCTTGCCGACGGTGCAGTCAGATTAAAAAATAAAATAAAACGCTGCTTCGGACACATTATGTTTGCTTTAATATTATTTGCAACATATTTTCTAGTTAGATGTTGGTTGATTGGACGTTTTACAATCGTCCATGCCGCTAAGGTGATGGAGACGCAACCTGGCTTTATTTTTTTTCTTTTTAATTCTGTGTGACAGCTGCACTGTTTTGCTTCCCGGAGGAGTAAACGATGTGTTTTGTCTAATTGACTGCTATTTTTAGCTGCCAACGTGTTGCTGTCGGAGCAAGGCGAGGTAAAACTGGCGGACTTTGGTGTGGCGGGTCAGTTGACGGACACGCAAATAAAGAGGAATACTTTCGTTGGAACGCCTTTCTGGATGGCACCTGAAGTCATAAAGCAATCTGCCTACGATTCAAAGGTCAGTTAACGTGTGTTGCAACGCAGACTGGATTTCAGTTGCGTCACTGCTGTGAAAGACGAAGTGCAAATGAGTCTGAAAGCATTCCGCTATCAGCGTTAAGGGAGCGTGCTGCTTAATTCACGTTAATACACGTTAATACATTTAAAACCTTATCTTTGCATAATCTGCGTATTGTGTATGTTTCTGATATTAAATCAGATGAAGGTTTTTTTCTGTTTCAGGTCAGTAAGGATTACTAGAATTTGTTTTATTTGCTAAATACCAGAATAATGAGATGTATTTTATTATTTGTTTTAGAGATTTTCTATTTACTTTCTTCGATGTCAGACGATATGCTTACTATATAGTTTGACTACGGCCACTATTCGTCGTCGTCGTCATTGCTGTAGAAAAAAAAAAAATCTTATAGCTGATAAAGCGTCAGCTATAGCGATGAGTGAGCTGCGTTCAGCTTTTCATGAGCCAAAAAGGTTTAAAGTTTGAAATAAGGTTTCATTATGCAGCAGATGAGCACAAACACGACGTCTCAGCATCCGAAGAGACCAACTTAGGAGCCACTTAGCTGTTCGTCCAGGGGCCAACAGACAAAACCTGCTGAATGCAGGATATGAAGTTAGACCATTTTTCTGTCAGCTACATTCTCCAGTTCTTAAACCTTAATAGAAACTTGAAGAGATTAGTTTGAACCTGTTTTTGGGTTCAAACTAGTGTTCAGCTTCATTTCTGCCCATTTTATTGATATTTGTCTTTGTGGACAGACGTAGTTAGCAGCATAATAAATAAATAAAGACGGTGATTAAAAAGTAAACATTTAAGAAATATAGTTAGGGGTGTTAACTGTCCAATATTGTACTTTAAGTATGGTAATAAAAACAGATGTTTTCTTTGGTAATAGCAAAGAAGAAAATTACTTATTTCTGTCGATTCTCCATTCAATCATATTTGACTTTTACAACACAATCGTCTTTTTTTTTATTTATTCCACTCAGTTTATTAACATAGCACCAATTCACAACACTTGTCATCTTATTCACATTCCAAATAAATACTTTTAAATTAATTAAAAAGGGCTTCAATGTGTTTTAAGTGCTTGTTTGTATTTTATTTTGTGGCAGGCCTTAAATGGGAAATTTTGCTGTAAGTAATTATACTTGGATGAATTAATCCAATAAAAATGTGTCAGTATGAAAATGTGTGTGTGTTAGAGTTTTAAGGTGGTTGTCAATATGGTGGCATTTGGAAATTTTAGTATTTACTGACATGGTGATTGTTTTAAACATTTTTGGGCCTTTTGAGTTCATCTACGACTCAAATCGTTTTACTTTCAGACAGACTGTTTAGCCACCATAAAACCCGTGGCCTTTATATTATTATACTTATTGTGTTAAACCACAGTGAAGCGTTGTTCTTCTGTTTTTTACCTCCAGCATTTCACTGACCCCTGTCAGCTTGTGTTGGTGCTGAACGCTATAGCTCAGTTTTAGACGTGTTTTCTGGTCTAGAAAGGCCCCAGTGGATATTTTCGGAACAACCACAACATGAGTCAGTGTGGCTCCTCTGCAGCTGCTGTATCACTGTCTGCTTTTTAGCAGAAGTTTTATGTCCAGCGAGTCATCGAGTTGAAATGTCATTTCCCAGTGTGTTGACAGACCGATGGCAGAAAAGGCAAGAGGTTTCTCCCTCCTTGTGAAATTCTCTTGTTTTCCTTGTTTCACAGGCAGATATCTGGTCGTTGGGCATAACGGCTATAGAACTGGCTAAAGGAGAGCCGCCCCACTCCGAACTTCATCCTATGAAGGTCTTATTCCTGATCCCAAAGAACAATCCGCCGACGCTGGAAGGAAACTACAGTAAACTTCTGAAAGAGTTTGTTGAAGCCTGTTTAAATAAGGAGCCTAGCTTTGTAAGTTTCAACATCCTTGCTCATAGTTTAGAGACCAAAAACCTACGAAATAGATCCTTTGAAAATTCACTGCTGTTTGTGGTTGTTTTGTTTTGTTTTGTTTTTCCCCACAGAGGCCAACAGCCAAAGAGTTGCTGAGACACAAGTTTATTGCGAGGCACGCCAAAAAGACGACGTATCTGACCGAGCTGATCGACAAATACAAGAGGTGGAAGTCGGAGCAGTCGCGGGAAGACTCGAGCTCCGACGACTCGGACGAGTAGGTTCATCGTGCGACCTTCCAGACGAGCGCGGTCGTACCCAGGTACCCTGATGTGTCTGAACCTTGCCTCACTGCAGGGAGCTGGAGGAGGGCGGCAAATCCAAGTCGAACGACAACTGGATCTTCGGCACCATCAAGGACCACAGTCCGCTTGAGGAGTCGCCACCCGAGCCCGTTCAGCTGGCTGAGCCTGTAGAGCTGCAGGTGCAGGTGGAGGCGCAGGAGGAGACTTCAGAGAGCCTGTCGTCACAGAGCTTAACATCAATATTCTCTCCATTGTTCTCCGAGGTATTACGTAATCAATAACTTCGAATGAAAATAATTCTGTCGAACATCCGGAGTGATTCAAACTTCAGGATTCAGACTCAAACTGGATTTGTGTTTTTGATCCGTTTTCTGTTATCAGGTTTGGATAGGGATGCAAAACATAACATAGCTCCTCCAGCTCCATTTTCTGCAAAATATAAATCTAAATATCTAAGTAAAAATTTCTAATTCCTTATGTAGGCTGCTCTGCTGATAACTTCTAGAATACATTCACCAAAAAAAAAACAACAAACAAAAAAAGAATACACAACATTTCTAGGATGTTTGGGTTCACACCTGCTCAAGTTTATTTGTATAGCAAATGCAATCCAGTAACAAGTCGGTTCAGATCAACCGTTTGTTCAAAAATTTGGAAAAAAAATGTCTCCAGAAATAGACTAGACAAAAAAAAAAAAACAGTCTGCACTTGTAAAATGGAAATTGTTTCGTGATCCTGAAACTTAAATTAAATCCGCCTCCACATACGTATGCGTGAAATTCACCCAAAAAAAAAAAATA
The DNA here is from genome assembly GCF_001443285.1 of Poecilia latipinna. Taxonomy (NCBI): domain Eukaryota; kingdom Metazoa; phylum Chordata; class Actinopteri; order Cyprinodontiformes; family Poeciliidae; genus Poecilia; species Poecilia latipinna. The sequence goes on along the minus strand of NW_015113915.1, from coordinate 161,808 downwards.
ATAATTGGACATCTGTTATTGCAGTTAAGAGCAACGGGTGAGACGAGTAATGGAAAGCCAGAAGCTGCAGAGGAGCTGAGGAAGGCCGTTTTCCTGGCAGAGAACATCCACCCTGGGATCTGTGACTCTCTGGTGGCCGAACTGCTGCAGAGACTTCAGAGGTAAGTTAAGCTCGTGCAAAACCATGTGAACTTTTTTTCAGATTTTCTGCCTTTAGAACTACAAGAAGTACAAGTGGAAGGGAAACGGTGCGTGGTTCTCAAAGGTTTTTTCCCCCCCAAGTGAAAATTCAAAAGACATTTATATTCAGACCCCTGTATTCTGATACTAACTAAACAAAATCCATTGCATCAAACTGTCTGCAGAAGTCTAAGCTTTTGAAAATATTTGCAGGCACTATAGGATTAGTTTTTTCTAACGCTTTTTTAAAATATAAATCAACTGGCCTCAGCTGGATCATGTTTGGTTTTACTTTAATCTGCTTTTTATTTGCAAATAGTTATGTTAAAAAGAGCAAGGAAAACTTTCCAAATAACACGACACTTATTTTGTTTTTGATTTTCTACAATTTTGAAGTTTTTCTGTGCTGTCAGATTTGAACAAAAAGTAAAAAAAATTGGCCAAAAACTGTACGTCTCTTGCACTGAGACACACATCCTCATTTCTCAGATGCTTTTTTTAGACGTTTGTAGGAAGGATTCACAAGTAGAAATACTTTTTTCCCAAATTTGTGCCTAATTACTTTTCTCCATGTTAACCTCTTGCCCCAGTTTTGCTGACTTTGCAGCCTTTTGCCACCTTATGAAGAGTTTTGTGTGTAAAATCTTATATAAACTATTCTTTTAAAACCTTAAAACATTTGAAGTCTCTTCTGACTAGGATTGCCTCTCTATAGCTCTCTCCTCTAAACTTGTTAAAAACTGAACATTTGAGTGCTTCCGTTGTTTGTGTAGTTAAAAACAACAGTTCTCTTGCCATGTCTCGACTTGTCTTGCGTTGAAACCTTTGAAATCTTGAACGTTTTGCTCTGTCGTCTCCCAGGTTTTCTGTGCCGCAGGCGGCCACCGCCCAGTGACGGCCGCCGTCGCTTCCCGCCTCTGTCCTGCTCTCCCGCCCCGACGGCAGCAGTCGCATCTCCTCCGGCCTGCTCGACTGAGACGAATTTTCTCCCAGGAAGGCCTGCGTCACTCGTTTGGCTGAAGCAAATACTCCTGGCCTCCTTTACCGTCTGTTTATCTGCTCGCAGAGCACCAGAGGGTCGAATGCAGGCTGGTCGGTGGCTGCTTACCCAGCTGCCAGCTGCTCTCCGATGTCCCCTCTTTGTTCCTCTTTCTCAACCGTTTTATTTTTAGACTGGAGTTAGTGATCTTTCTTTCTAGCAGGCGTGTGGAGTTTTTTGGTTAATTTTTTTTTTATTATTATTATTATTTGCAAAAGTTTACACTGTTCCCTTTTCAGAAGAAAACCCCCCTTGCTTAGTTTGTTGCGTGAGTGTGGTAGTGAGAGATAACGAGTGGCAGCGTTCTGTTGAAAACTCAGGTATCCTGCTTTAAGTAGATTGGGTCGTCTGGGAGACGGAAGGAGCTCTTATGGGTGGTTGTACAGACTTGTAAATAAGCTCATTTCTATAAATTGTTGAAAGCGTAACAAGGCGGTTGAAACAAAACGGCCAAATGCAAAGTACAGGCTGTTTGGTAAAGATTGCCTTGCTTCTTCTTTTGTACATCAGTATTTTTTTTGTTGTTCTCGTCTCCAGTTTAAATTTTCTTCCCTCCACTGTTGTTTTGCCGCTGAATTTCTTTACTTTTTTTTTTTTTTTAAATCCTCACTTTTTGCTGTGGCTGTAATGTTGTGGTAGAATGTAAAAGCTGGCTGGGTTTTTAAAGCCTCCCCAGTTGAAACACTGGATGCTGTTCCCAGCCTTCGCTCCAGGAGGGCGGGCTTTGCCGGCCTCGTCCTCTCCTGTTTGCTGTGCGTGATTGCTCAGAGAAACTGAGGTTTCGTCCATTCATTCCATTAAAATGGCAGTGCCATCGTCTTGTTCATAAATCAGCAGACTCTTAGTCTTCCTAGGAGATGCACCGGTACTTCCTCTGGGTACCTTTTTAATTGCACTTCAAGTTTAAATGCCTTTACTAATAGCAAAGTAGCCATAAAGCAGTAGCATGACAATTGCAGTATTTTTGCAGGAATGCGCCGTATTACAGAGAGAGGACAGTCGACTGGTCAGGCAGTGAGGCGTTTGCCTAGTTATCTATTTCCATTTGGACTTGATGGGAGGTTTTCATACAGGCACATCTCAAATGTATGAGAATAAAATGATTGAAAAGTTCATTTATTTCACCAATTTGAAACTGAGAGTGATTTTTTATTTTTATTTTTTTCAAACTTCTGCTCATTTTATTAGCTATGGCCTTTAGTGAACGGAGACCCAAACAGAAAATTGAAACATTAAACTTTTTTTTCTTTTTGAAGCAGAAAAACATTTGACTCTTACACTCCACAGCCTTCTCAAGACTAGTTAGCCCTGTTGCTTGTGCACCACAGTTTTTCCTTCCACTAAACTTTCCATTAGTATGCTTGTTTACATCCACATGTGAAGGACCAGCTTCTTCACCCTTCATGTGGAGAGGGCTCACTAACTGGATAAATATGTAGGACGGAAGCTTAATTCTTTGTTGGCCATATTCCATAACCACCAAAATTTAAAGAAGTAAACCATCTCACTCTCTGCGATTTGATTTCTTACAGTTTTGATTCCAAACTTTTCGATTCTAATTTACTGAGGGGTGCCTGTCGATGCTCAGAGAAATTCCACATAAGATAAAACTTGCTGTGGATGTAAATATTGGGTGGCCAGAGACCAGCTGCATCGTCACGACTGCTCAGAGAGATTGTGCATGATGGTGTTAACGGCCCAGAGCCCACAGACTGACCTGGTTGGTATGCGTTGTAGCATACTATTACAGGACGGAAAGATTGTCCAGTCCTAAACGGTGATGAAGCAGCCTTATAATGTTTGTGATGAATGGGATCAATATTATCAGCTTTAAAAAGGTTGGATCAGATTTCTTTTCTTCTTTTTTTTTTTTGTTTGTTTCCCGTTTTTGTTTTTCCGTTTGTTTCTTTCTTTGCATTAAAATGAGTATGCGGTGACTCTTGGTGAGAAATAATAAAAGATGAAAAGTATTGCTTTGGTTTCTTTCCAGGAAACATGTTGAACAGTCAGTCTTTAAAGTCATTTATAAACCATCGTTGTCGTCGTTGGCCAGAAAAGATTTCTGATAAATCGACTGCTGTTATGCTCTCCTTGCCATGAGGGTGTGTGTGTGTGTGTGTGTGTGTATACGTGTGCATGCACAGCTTACTCTAAAGGAATAGTTCCTAAAGTTTAGGATTATTCATACTTCTAGCAGTTTTCTTTTTTTTGTTTTTTTTTTTTACCAACAGGTTTCTTTTGACTAGTGGGGCAGAGTCCTAACATAAATGTTATAGAGATTTATTTATTTTTATTTTTTTACATGTTAAATCTAAATCTGCCAGGAGTCTGAATAATTTCAAGGTAAACTATAATTAAAACCCCTAATTGGGATTTTAAAATTTTTCAAAGGAAGAACTCTGTCCCACCTTTATTAAATAGTCATGGTACAATTAAATACAATCCAAAGTAAGTTCTGGTGTGTTTGATAAAATCTGGCAATGTAAACTTTTTAGTCATGTATGAAATTTTGAAGCGGCGTCAGGATTCAGCATTTGACCATGGATTTCTTAACTTTCTGACTGAAAAAATGGCTTCCAGAAATTTCATGCTTTTCAGAGTGAGTCAGTATTGCAGTGTTAAGTTCAGTCAGTGCTGGTATTCAGTGTCTCGGTGGGCATGGAGTATTGTGAGCTTCTCAGCAGATCATAAATAACCTTTAGTGACAGAATATACCCACATATTTACTGTAAAAACAGATGACATCATAGCTTCCTAAACTCTAGTTTTTAAACATTGCTCTAAAAAAGCCCAGTTGGGGGCGCTCTTTTATTTTCCACATGATTTCCAAAGCAGCTGACTTTCTTTGTGGGGAAAAAGAGCAGAACTGGGGAACAAACCCAGGTCACCGTGGCGCAAAGTTAACTCTTTAAAACCTTGACGTACCTTAGTTACCATCAGCCTACCCATCATGCCTTGCTCTCTGTTGTCAGCCGGTTTTACCAGTGGGACCATTTGACCAAAAACTCCTGGGTTTCCTAGACTGAGCAGATGTTCCTTTAACTTTCAAATTGTGCCTTTGAAAAAAAAGAAAAAAAAATCGTCCGTTTTATTTCAGGTTCCATAACTGCGACGCTCAGCTGGTTAAGAAAAATGCGCAGTAAAGATGGAATGTTAGAAATCAGCAAAACAGATCAAAAGCCACAAGTGTAGTTTAGTCTGTCTCTGTTGTTCTGCAAAGTTGACTCGTCTCCTTTTTTCTTTATCTTTTTTTGTGAAATCTGCCTCTCTGATAAAAAAAATAAAATAATTTGCACCTTTTGCATGCATCTATTTTTTTTTTATTTGTTGCACTTTCTGGGGTTTCTTTAAATTTTGCGAGAAGTGGTACTTGCGACTCAATAATCTTTCATTCAAACCAGTTTTTCTGTTTTTCCTGAGTTGTTTGTGGGAGCATCACTTCTTTATTTAAAAAAAAATCCTATCTATTTTCTTTTCTTTTTTTGTAGCTTGGGTCGGTGAATGTGTTTGTTTCTTTTAACACTGGAGAGCAATCATTTAATGTGTACATTTCATGCGGTGTGACTTTGCTGGCAGTTTGCTTATTCACGGCAGTACTGTTGGATTTATCAAATGCTGTCAAATGATTAAGAACAAAAATAATTAAAGATTGTTTGAACGTTGAATTTTTTCTTTTTTTGCTTGTCTGCAGCTTTTTATTTTCTTCAGTGCCTTTTTGAAAATTCACACTGTTGATTGTAGTTCTTTAATCTTTCAAATATTAGTTTGAAATATTTCAAACTAATATTTCTTCAAAATATTAGTTTGAAATTGGTACTAAATTACTACAGCAAAGATATTAAATGTATCAGCTGTGTCTGAAGTGTAAAACCTATTTTCCAAAATTAAAGAAAATTTTTCAACAATCATATGTAACCATGGAACTGTAGGGATGTCAAGAACCTCTTATACTGCTGAATAAAACTCTCCTAGAAGCTAAAGTTATGAATTTACCTAAAAATGTGTTCTGTATTTATTGGTGATTCAAACTGAAATAAATATTTGTAGACTTCTACTCTTGAAATGTCATTTCTATCCAATCATTTACTCTCCAAAGCAGGATTTTGGGAAAGACGCAGAAGACAACTTGTACCGTCAGGATCCTGCGAAATATCACTACGTGTCGATAAAAGACAGGCGCGGTAGACTCTGCGCAGGTTGTCAGGGCAACAGAACAATTAAGTGTGGTAAATGAACCTAAGGTGCCTATTTGGTGATGGCGGGAGGAAGCAGAGTACCTGGAAGTCTAGATAGTCACACAGGTCACATTTGAAAAATGCATTGTGCATTTTTTGAGTTTCTTTGAATTAAAGCGTGACAAAGCATCATAAATCTGTAAGGGAACCAAATATTGTTTTTCACAGCAGCGTGACCTTTGGATAAAATCCTCACTTTGTTTGACTTCCAGCAGTTTAAGAACCACACGGAGGCGTTTTTTTTTTTTTTTTTTCAGCAAATACCTCACAGCAAGTTTTATTTATACATCCAAAAACAAACGGAAAAAAAAAAAAAATCAGATTTCTCACACTATATACAGATATTACATACAGTGTTTGTACACATATTACATAGTTTGTACACAAGAAAAATATACATAAAAATGTAAACTTTTGTATACAAAAAATACCTTAGACAAGTCAAACAAGGACCAATAACAAAAGGTGACTAGATTAGCTCGTCCTATCTTTAAAAACAGTAATACAGTACATTCAATGAGTATAGGAATATCGTCAGCCATCTCTGAAGTCGAGCAGTTACATGTGCCTGCGAGCCCTGCTGGAAGGATGCCGTACTACGTGGCTTTGTCTGGTGCGGCGACTAATCTCATGCCTTGTGGTTACAGCAGTGTTGCCACACTTCCAACCGTCACTCTTAACCAACCTGATTTTTTTATATATTTATTTTTTTTATATTATTTTTTTATTGAACGTGGGAATACCAGAGAAAGAGAAGCCTCCGCATCTCTGGAGGGGGAGTGGGGGGGAGTTCTCTTTGGAAAAGGGAGAGAAAAGATCTGGGCTATCTCACAGCTGGAAACAGGTGGGGGTGGGGAGGATCTGGTAATTATGTCATAAAAGATGAAGGCAAAAATAAAAGGGCAGGGTAAAGAAAACACCAGCCTCTACCATTCCTGTGCAAGTCTACGTGAAAAAGCAGTGACGCACGCGACCCGACGTGAATCCGGTCGATAACTACCGCCTCCCCCCACCCACCACCCCCCGCGCCTCCTGATGTTTAATAGCTATCAAAAACACGACAGCACGCACGCGTTGATCCCCCTCCCACCGTTTGATAGCTATTAAAAACAAGACTCACTCCACAACATGCAGTCGCCACTGAATACGTTGCAAATAACTTCAACCCATTGCTACTGAAGAGTTCACCAACAAACCCCAAGATAGAGACTTCTATGCTATATACCAAGTTTTCAACAATTTGTCAGTTGCTATTGTATATATGTATAAATCTATCAAAAGCCAATGTTGCACTGTTGTGTAGGTTGGGGGAAGAGGTGTGGGGAGGCTTTTGTTTGCAAAAAAAAAAAAAAAAACTAACACCAGACCCCCAGCTTTGCATCCTATAGCTTAAAAATCACTTTATTCAGCTTTACTTCAGACGTGCAAATTACACCACTCACATAAATGTATTCAGTGCCATGCAAAAAGTATTCACACCCTCTGAACTCTTTCCCAGATTGTCATGTTGAAACCACGAGTTTCAGTGTTTTATTGTGATTGACCAGCACAAGATAGTGCATAATTAACAAGCGGAAGAAAAATCATGCATGATTTTCATGATTTTTTTTTTTTTTTTAAATGCATTAGTATTTTAAATTGTGGCATGTGTTTTCATTCTGACCCCCTTACTCTAACACCCCTAAATGAAACTCAGTGTAACCATCTTATGGCTTTTAGGATAAATTCTGGACATTTAGGTACAAAAATAATTTTGTTCAGAGCTTGGTTTAATCATCTAAATGTTAAAGGGCCGGGTTACTAAAAACATTCACGTTCAGCTTTGATTTTGGCTCCAAACGTTTGCAAAAGCACCAATTATCCTCATAAAAAAACAAAGAGAGAGATTAGACATCTGGTGTAATTTTGCTGTGAAAAGTGAACTCAAGTAGAGATGGCAGACAAGAGGAGCTGTGAGACGTCCAAAGCGTGGGTACGGGTTGGTGCACGGCTCATACCAAACATCCGGTGGTTGTCGGAACCATTTAATTCGTGTAAAAAGTCGGCCAAGAAACGACCAAGACTGCAGGGGAATCCAAGGAACCTCAGTTGATTTGTGTGGAAACAGTCGGGCTTCAAAGATGCAGACACCGATCAAGAACCCATGATATGCAAGAGTCACTGAACGCAACAAAACGCGGCAAGCACCTGATTTATGAGCAACTGATAATGAAAGTAGATGGAAATTTCTGGGCTATATTTTGTCAAATATTTTAGTAGCTGCACTGAACATGGGAACATCTGTTCAACAGAAATAGCAGTTATTTAGGATAGATATCGTAATCTAGCTGGTCTTTTGATATACGTTTGCGGGCAAGAAAGTTTATTGTTTAAGTGTAGCAGACAGTTTCAAAACTCAAGTGATGCGTTTTAATAATCACAATTTTATAATGAATCAAAAATAATCAGGTCTATAGTTGCTTTCATAACTGAGCTGCCTTGGCAGGGAGGTGCTAAAAGGCTATTTTGCATCTTTTTTGTGCATTTGGGCAAACGGACATCAGCTCTGATTCAACATCTGCATCACTTGGACTGAATTTACGCCACAATGAAGCTGTAATCTTTAAAACGCATCAATATCTAAAACGGACACAGTTTCATGAATGTTGGTCCAGTTCTAAGGTGATCTAGATACAAAAAAAGTGACATGGACATTTGTAAAAAAATAAATAAATAAAATAAAATAAAAAATATATGTTTAATGAAGGTAGATTAAAATGTCAAAATAAATTGAAGTTAAAAGATTTTAAGAGAAATGCATATTTTTATGTGTAACATGATGGAATGAGGAATAACATATGGAAATATTTTCCGTGCATCTCCAGGTTTAGTAATCGATATAATCAAACTCCAAATGTTTCCAGACTCAGTAGGAACTCGGAAAGCTGCAAACCGACCAAAACGTGGCCGTCCCCCCGAACAAGCAGGGTGGGAAGGGAGAGCATTAAGCAGCAAAGAGGCCCATTGTAACTCTGGGTGAGCTGCAGACATCCACGGCTCAGGTGGAAGGATGAGGTCCAACCATTACGAATGAACTCCGCAAGTATGATGTTGATGAAAGCCTGGCAAGAAGAAAGCCATTGAAGTCCTGTTTGTAGGTTGTCACAACCCATGCAGGGGACATAGGAACAACGTGGATGAAGGAGCTCTGGTCAAGTGAGACCAAGATGCAAGTGGGGCAGCAGACACACATGTCTTCTCCACCATGAAACACGGTGATGGCAGCATCATGCGTTTGAATCGCCAAGAGAGTTAGTGACCAAAACCTCTCAATGTGTTAAAGACGATAGAGGATTTAAGAGTAAAAATGCAGTCAGAGCTACAATGGAAGAAGTTTAGAAGTTTAGATCAACGCATAATCCCACGCCAGAATGGCCTACTTAAAGTTCAGCACAATCTGAGAATCTCCTAAAATCCTACAAAATGCATGCAAGTTAGCGGTTGAAACATGACAACGTGTGGAAAAAGTTGATAATCTTTGCAAGGCACTGTAATCCCGCTCCACACCGCCTACATCTTCAATCTGCGAATGAGCTTTCCCGCTTTTCCAAGCCAGTGAAGACCGGCGTGTAGATGTGGACCAGGGAGCACCTTTTGAGAGGAGACACTTAAAAGCCCCTGCAGTTACCACCGCCGCCACTGTCGCAAGAGATGGCCTGAGTAAAAACGGTTGTAAAAAAAAATAAATAAAAAAAATCTGGAGTTTTTAAGACGCCGAGGCCAAATAAAACCCGATCCGGCTGGTTTCAGGAAGTGGAGCTACAAGCAGTGACACCAGTAAGAATACCTCACAATCCTGTGAGTGATGGTAATGTGTTTTTATTGCTTCAAGAAACTATTACCTTCAAGTGTCTACTAACCACTCTTAGTGCCACAACCTACGGTGAGGTCAAAGACTGTTCCACGTCCGGGCAAGCCAACAAATGAGCACATATAATATACACCATATAAAAACAGCTGTTTAAAAGTATTTTGGTGACTATTAAATCGGACTGAATCAATATTATGAAGACAGTTAAATAGCTTGAAACATAATGGGTTACAAAAAACGTCACAATGACTACTCTCTTCTTGAAACCAGAGTGTATAAAACAGAGAAGGAGGCTGGGGGATGCAAATGGCCATCTGAGAAAGGCAGGGTGCGTTTGATCGTTTTTAAGAAAACCGGGCGAAGCAAACAGAGCGGCATCTGGGATTTCTGAGCACTGGTATAAATAATCTTTGCTAATGTCCATTAATTTATCACATAATCTAACCACAGCCCCCCCTACTGACAAATTGGACTCACAGCTACTTAAAATCTGAAAACCATCCGACTACAGGAAGGAAGAGGAAAAAAAAAAAAAAAAAAAAAAGGAAAATCTGAGATTGTGCAAATTCATTACCAAATAGTGCACGAGAACCACATTGCACACATAAAGCAAATGAAACGGGTTAATCGGAAGCCGGTCGGCCGTGGAGTCCGCGCGGCCGCTGCCGATCATTTACTTTGCGTGAAGGGTGGCGTGGCGCTGTTGGCACTTGCAGTGGTGGCACTAACTAGCGAGAAGCCGGCAGGGGGCGCCGTGGAGCTGTGACTGGGCTGCACGTCTTTCGGGATGCCGCTGTGGGAGGCCAGTTGATGGCCGAAGGCCGCGCTGAACTGAGGGAGCTGTTGCTTGGGCTGTGTGGGGGTCAACAGGTGATCGTGTGAGGAGGAAGATGAGGAGGAGGAGGATGACGAGGAGACGGGGGGAGCTGTTAACCCCGTCACGGCGCCCTGAGGCATGGCCGACAGAGCCGCCATGGGCTGCAACGTTACTGAGTGGGTAGTGGCGGGTGGCGTGGACAGCGAGGTGGTGATGAGATGACTCTCTGACCTGATGAGACTGCCGAACTGCGCAGGGTCGGCGAGGGGGAGGGGCAGGTTGTTCCACGTCGAGCGAGGCGTCCCCGGAACGCCACCTATAGGAACCTCCAGCAGGAGGGGGGTGTCCGTCTGGAAGGAGGTGGTGTGGGGGGAAGATATGTGGTCGCTGTACGGGGACGGCACGTGCTCACTGCTGTAGTGGCTGCCTTGGGGGGACGACGCCGAGACCTCCGGTTTGGCCAGGATGTGGGAAGTGTGCGTCCGAGAAAACGTTCGCTCTGCTATGGAGGTCTGCGTGAGCAGGGCGATGCTGGTGGTGGCCGCTGCCGCAGAGGAGGGGGATGTCAGACCGGAGCACGACGGAGGGGGCTGGCTGGTCGGCTGGGACGGCGAGAAGTGGTCCCCAGTGGTCTGCAGCAGGTTGTCCTCCAGCTCCAGGCTGGTGAAGTTTTCAGTAGCGATGCGGGTGTTGAGCAGGTCCCCCATGCCGCCCGGCTGCACCGGTCCGGGGAACATGGCCATGGCCCGGTGGTCCACCGCCTCGCCTGCCGCCAGATCCCCCATGGATGTCAGGCACACCAACGAGTCGGGGTAAGACCCCATCGCCTGCAGCGCGCGGACCAGCTCTTCGGCCTCCTCCGTGGTGGGCAGCAGCTCGCCGTTCTTTACTGCGGAAACATTTAGCATACGTTCCACAAGTAAACACAACAGTTCACAGGTTTCTACAGCAGGGTTTCCCCCAGTGTATTATAAGCCTGGCGGCCCGCCATGCTTTACTAGCCCCGCCGCCAGGGCTAGTAGTTGTTTTTAGACTAGTTGTGGGTTTAAGTAGCATTTCACTGGAGATCTTTTCCCGTAAAATCAAATCTTTTTTTTTTTTTTTTTAAAGCCGGGCTGCAAGCCTCTCTTTTGCTCTTAGCATTTCACTAGCAGAGCAGATTTATTCCTTAAGAATAGGTTTATAATAGATAGGTTTATAGTTCATGTATTTAAAGCCGACAGCGTGCGGACTAATCACACAGCTGACGCCTCTGCGCTTTGCCTCGCGCGCTGCCGCTGCTTTACTTCAGCGGTATCGCGCGCGCCTCCTTTCACTCAAACTGGACTCAGGCTGACCTGTATGGATATTTACATCAACCTACTGTGAGGAATTACGATCCTTTGGAGAACTCTAGGTAAGAGTTTAAAACTCGCCGCGTTAGCTCTGGTTGCGCAGCTCAATGTGAACCGCAGGAATAACTTGTAGCGAATTCAGAGGCGCGTTGTGGAGCGGTGAGAATGATTTATTTTTGTGAACGAACAGTTATATGCGGTGTTTACATCTCAACACGCTGCCCAGCGTGTGGCTCTGTGTCTGTCTTCCCTGTAAAGTTTATGTCTGTGGTCCTGGTTGGCCGGAGCGTTTGTGGATAACGAGCAGCGCTAACCACATCATGCAGGTTCAGCCTGGTGAGGAGCTTTAACGCTCTCCTCGGAGTCACGCATCACGCTGATTTTATATTATTTTATTATTAATTTTAGTATTATTTTTCCGGTTACACGATGCATCAAACCATATCAAATGCGTTGTCTACTTAGAGTTAATACGCGCGGCCGCACGGAGATCTGAGAAACTCGTCCCATAAACTTGACCAACCAGAATATTTTCTGTGACGCTTATTAAAAACTCAACAGACATGAAATGGAAGAGCTACTAAAGCCACATTAGCAGCACTGAATTAAATCTCCTGTTAGTTGCGCATCTCTGCGTGCAGCAGATTACCTCATCATGCAGGGCCGGTCCAAGGCTGTATGAGGGCTGGAGCAGAATCTGACTTAGGGGCCCCTTTTGTTGCTAAAAACATCAGCACCTCTAACAGCTTCTGTGTTAGATTTAGTGAAATATGGGAGAAGGGAGTAGTTTAATTGGTCAGCCTAAAAAGCAATAAGTTATCATCGCAGTTTACTAATTTATATTTGTAAATTCAAAGATTAAACTCACAGCATCAGATTGTTGCTATGGTAACAAAACAATCTAACTATAAATAATCTTCTTTGAAGTTTTACAAAGTAAACTTGCCAGCTCCTTAAAATCTTGTATTTAAATGTTAAACAATTTAGAATAATAAAATGTATCTATGCCTAAACAATTTAATAAAATTTAACAGCATTGATAATCTCAATAAACAAGCGTTACATTTATGTATCTGTGGTGTGTTTTAAATTATTAGCATTTATGGGACCCTTGAAGCCCTTGGGGGCCTGATGGAGCTGCTGACTTAATTTGGTGCAAATTTGTTGTTTTTAGACTAGTTGTGGGGTTAAGTAGCATTTCACTGGAGATCTTTTCCCGTAACATATTTGCTAATACTAACACGGTGCGCCGCCGGTGGGCCGACTCAACGACCCGACCACCAGGCTTAGCAAGTTTTCTGGGGGAAACCCTGTACAGGTTCCAGCAACTCAAATTTAAGACTTTCCAAGGCCAGCGTGAATGGGATTTAAGATTGCGTCGCCACAGAAACGTACGAACTTCGTCCAGCCGACTGGCAATAAATTTGCACTTACCCAGGATAGATGCAAAAACTAGCTAGTTAGCAATGGTATTTTAGCAGCTAGTTAATGGTATCCCCAACTGTCTTGAATCACTAAACGCAATGAAGACATCTTAGAATGCAACTAAAACTTTTGTCTGACAGTAGTCCTGTCAAGACATAATTAAAGACCTGGGAATTTAAGACTTCAAGGATTTTTTTTTATTGTCACATTAGCTTTTTTTGTTTGAAATTTGGACTCAGGTTCTAGATAAAGAAGTCTAGTACACATAAATGACTAAATAAAATTTTAATTAATTTAAGACATTTTAAGATCTTAATTTTTAAAAAATAATTGAAGCTTTTTTCATGATGCACTGAAACTCTGGTTCGATTTGAATTTTCTCCACTGGCTTGCAGGAAAGGAAGGAAAAGAAACAGATGGAAGGAACTTTAAGACAATGGGGTTGAGATATGAATACAAATATTCTCTTTCCTTTCCCAAACCAAACCCAGAAAAGTCACTAAATTCACCGAATGCATCACAGATTAGGGAGATTTCTCTGTTTGTAAAAAAAATCAATCACTGTGCCGAACCTTCAAACAGGTCGAAATCCTGCAGGTCGTCAGGTAGCCGTGGTAACACGTCGGCGAAATCGTTTAACTCCTGGTTCAACTCAAGGTCATTTGGAATGTCTGCCATGTCGTTGGTGATGTCATCAGGAAGCTCATCGGTGCTGAGGTCCGGAGTCGAAGGGCTCCTGCAGCAACAAGAGGAGAAGTAAGACCATGTCGCCGTGGAGACGCTACACATAAAGAACAAAGAAAGTTTTGCAGCCTGTTTTTGAAATTTTTTTGTCCTATGACGCGGACCTAATGGCAGCCTGCGAGGGCATCACAAGGCTCGTTGAGGGCATTCCCAGATTGCCCTGCGGCAGCGCGGGCGGGATGGGCTTCTGCGGCCTCCGCGGTCCTCTCCTCCTTTTCTTCTTGTGTTTTTTGGTGAGCGCTGGCGGTTTGGTCTTTTTACGTGGCTTTCGCTGCTGCTGCTGGTGCTGCACTCTCCGGTTTCCGTCCCCACGTAGAAAATTATCCTGAGCAAAACGAATGGCAGCAAAACAGAGAGGGAAGAGAAATGAAGACAAGAGACGGATTAAATGGTGTCCAAACAGCACATTTGCAAACTTAAAGCTCAAATGGTGATGGTTGAATGTTAATCCTGTGGCAGGATATCAATGCATGTTTATGCAGAGTAGGAATTACTTTACTACTCTACAAAAATCGTGGGATCCACAACAGATCAAAACTTGTGCAAGAATATGATATTCATGCTAATGATAAAATTGGAACCAAAAGTGTACACCAACTAAGACTTTTTCTTTTTCTAATCACCTGGAGTTAAATTGGATACTTACTGCTATCCGTCAGTCCAGATTATTATTTTTTCCTGTTTATTTATTTATGTCTTCAAAATCTGAAGTCTGCATACATTTCCTCAGTATTTCGTAGCTTTGTCTTTGACTTGGCTCAGACCTTTTGGGTTTCTTTCCACAAACTTCACACAACAGTATGTGGCTTCTGCACATTTGTAACAGAAACTGTGGAGCCATCCAATGTTTTTCAAACCGCCTCCTCACAATGTCTCTGACATGTTATGCATCAGCTGTTGAACTCACCATCTTTTTGGCATGCTCTTCGCAGAGGGGCGTCTGGTGCGTAATATCAAACACAGGGATGGAGCACTGTTGACCGTCTGCAAATTTGGCTGTGCAACTAGCAAAGAGCTGCTGAGAACGATTCAACAGTATGTCTGCAGAGGAGAATGAAGGAAAAACGACGACAACATGCTGGAAATAAAACATGCTACAGTGCTACGGTGACGCACGTCAATGAAGGGGAGTAAAAATGAGAATTGCATCCGTTATTCTGAAACTGTGGCATCCAGCTCCAACATAGAGCGAAGCGGTGCAAAGGATACGCTGAAAACAGTGTTGAGTGAAGGGCAGAGCTGTGTTGCTGCAGCTCTGGCCCTTGGTGGAGCCCGTGCAGGTCACTGCTTGTGTGCTCTGTGGCCTTGCTGGAGCCGCACTGCAAAGACAAAACACACTCCGGACTCAGCAACCGACTCTTTTCCGTTAACGCGAAAAAAGTTGTAAAACTTTTTTTTGTTTTTTTTTTCCTCGGCCCAGCGTGAGATTACCATGGACTGCTGTGAGAGTTTCCACCCAGCTCCTGGATCAGCTGCCCCGCGCAGTCAGGGTTGTTGCTGGCGGCGTGCAGCAAGGCTTTCCGGAAGGCGTAGCGGTACCTCTTCTGGCGGATGCTCGCCCTCTCCTGTCGGCACATGTGCTTGTATTTCT
This sequence comes from Poecilia latipinna, assembly GCF_001443285.1. Lineage (NCBI taxonomy): Eukaryota > Metazoa > Chordata > Actinopteri > Cyprinodontiformes > Poeciliidae > Poecilia > Poecilia latipinna. Next base: position 146,593 of record NW_015113915.1, on the reverse strand, counting down.
CCCGGAGGTAAGAGCAAAGCCGAAGTAGACGTGCTCTCCGCGAAGAACCACCGTCGACTTCCAGCCTTAACGAGAAACCAGCGAAAGTCATCACAGTGTGATAGTGACACGATATCTAGTGATGGGCGATAAATTGGTTTTATTCATTAATTGAACTTTTGGGAAACTGCTTTTTTTTTCTCTCTCATCAATGCACTCTTTAGTTCAGAGTAATGTCAGTCCAGGGATTTTATTTTTAAGCCACATTGCCCAGCCCTACATTATGGTTAAGCGTTTAAAGATACAAACCCGTTCTCTGGTCTCCACGAATTCTGAAATGGAGTAACCCTCTCTGCATCCTCCTGTTCGTCATCGTCGTCATCTGCACTGTCTTCTGACCAGTCCAAACCTGGAACAAAGCTACTTAGACGGGCTCATCCATCTCAACAAGCTCTTACAAGTTTGTAACTACGAGCTACACCGTACTGATGTCGAGTCGAGCAGAAAGGGCTGAGCTTTTCACATTTTTTTAGCTGCAAATGCATCCTTTGCTGCACTAAAATAATTCTGATATTGAATTCTAGGCAATAAAATGATTATTTTCTTATTTTAAAAAGGAATTAGTTTGTTTACATGCATCTTTAAATATTTCTAACATTTTATAAGATGGGCCTTGGTTGAATAAAAAAATCTGCAGAACGTGCTCATTTTTTTTATGCAATTACTCGTACAAATAAGCGATAAAATAATCGTAGTAGCTGCTGCCCTAATGCAAACACCTCTGTTTTCAAATTTTAAGACAAGTCACCTAGATGAGAGAAGAGGTCTCCATGCTCCCGCTGTCTCTTGGCACAGAGCTGCACCAGGTGTTGCAACCTGACGAGGCAGTCGGGAGACGGCGAGAAGGCGGAGGGGTGCATGACGACCACGGGCCTCTGATTGTTACTGCCAGCATCCTTGCAGCAGACAGGCGGCTGAGTAGCAGCAAAAGGCATTTTCCTGCTGAGCGACGGTCCAGAATGTTGCCCTGAATTGGGCAATGCGTTTGCAGGCATCCCTGGAGGCAGAAAGTTGACTGTCTGAGGTGGTAGTGGATTGCATAATAAACCCTGCTGCTGCCCTGGGAAGGGGAAGGACGACACGCCGGGCTGCTGAGGCGGCTGGAGGAGGCCCTGCGTCGGCCGCGGCAGATGGGCGTTGAGCGGCGAGGAGGGGTGAAGGCGCGGAACCGGCGACGCCGTAAAGTGCTCGGGAGTTGGCTGGAAGAGTTCCGCGTCTTGGGAGAGTTTCTGGTTGAGCGCCAGCCGACTCTGTAGCTTCTTCTTGATGCTGCTCACTTTCCGAGGGGTGCCCACCTCCTCTCCATCCGTTTCGTCCTCGTAAAAGGCAAAAGGGTCCAGGAGTTCGCCGTCAGCGAGGGGTAGCAGGCGCGAGCAGGGCGGAGACGGGGGAAGTTCATCTATGCCGTTAGTGGCTCTCAGAGCCAAAGAGGGCACCGTTATTTTGAGAGCCACTGACTCCAGGTGAGCCCGAGGACGCATTTCCTCTAAAGCATCGTGCTTCTTCTTGCGCTCCTTCTTCGGGATGAAACCGAGAACCTGCAGGTGGCTGTTGCAGTATCTGGTAAATAAGAACACATCCCCCAGATATTCATCAAAAAAAAAAAAAAAAAAAAAATGATTTTTTTATATGCAGAAGTGAATCAAATGTGCCACACGTGCACTCATTCAAAACCCACCTGCGATCCTCAGACTTTGGGATGGGGTTGGTGCATCGCTGACTGTTGTATTTTGCCACATATTCACACTGCTTGAAAGGAGCCGTCTTGTCCTCCAGAACGTGTCGGATGCAGAACGCGTACCCATTGAGCCTGCGCTGCTTGCACAGCTTCGGACTATACGAGCACAGCGGCTTATTGTCCACCTCTGAGAAGTGTATGTGTTTGCCTTCATACATCACGTGACTCTTGTCCTTGAAAACATCAGCTGACAGGACAGAGGAGGGAAAAAAAAATAATTAAAAAAAATCACAACTCCAAAACTTTACAACCATCCATGCACTCTAGAGATAAATGAAAATATTCAGTTATTATGTTCAACCACATTGTCTTGCAAAAAAAAAATAATAATAATAATACGCTCTGTATTTTTCACATTTTGTCTTTTCCAGCTGACAAACATTGATGTATTTTCCTGGAACATTTTGCAATAAACCCCCAACACAAAGTAGCACATGACTGAAAAGTAGAACAAAAATTATTTATGGTTTACAAGTTTTTGCTCCAATAAAAACTTAATAAACACTGTGGGGTACATTTGCAATTCATTCCCTGACTAGCAATTTTCCAAATCATGCCATGGACTCGAATCGGATTTGGTCTGAACTTTTACTAAACAGTATTTAGACCAATGCATACAAATACTTTTCTGTTGCTACAGTGGAAATGCTTTCCACTGTAGCAAACTGTCCAAATTGATGGAGGGCCTTTGCCCCACTCTTAAGACTTAGCAGTTTTCTTCAAGGATCCCTCAGTACTGAACTGTTCGCATCCTCCCTTTAACTCTGACCAGCTCCTGGCTACCTGCTGAAGAAGTCCATTCTCTCAGCATAATGCTGGCTGTCATATCTATGTAGATGGTGTCTTTAGGATAATGTGTAATATTAGTTGTTCACCACACATTGCAAAGGTTTGTTCCATCTAACTTATTCCACGTGTTTGCTCTGCACCCTCCAAATACACTCATCAACTTTTAGTTGGTTTTATTATTTTACAAAATGTCAACTTCAGCTTCACAATTATGAGTCATTTTGTGTCACTCTGTCACATAAACTTTTGAAAGATTACAGTGGGGTTAGAGGTTATAACATGACAAAAGGTGAAAATGCCAAGGGGATGTTTTTCAATAATAGATGGAATAAAAATAGCCATTTTGTATACAGCACAATGCATTTTCTACATATTGAGCAGATTTCTTCTGGTTTTGTTGCAACTTAATAACTGGCAACTAAATCCAGTTAATATCTATAAATACAGGCATTTAAGGAAGTCAAGTCAAATTCATCTAAAATACTGATTAATTCCTTTCATACTCTGATATTTTATATGCAAACACCTCTAAGTGAGAAATTTGTGGCAACCATATGTGTAATTTCAGTGTCAATTCAAAACTTACTAAAAGGGAAACGAAGCAGACATTGACTTCCAAGTGAAGTCAATGTCGAAGAAGCACGTGTTATCTTGGTTATAGTGACAAATTATATATTTTTTATTTATAGCTGAGATATTTAAAAACTTTTGTTCTAAAGTAGCTGTGAGCATCGTTACATCTGTATTAATATAAATTACAATTCGACACAGTGTAAAGTTTAAACTGTGCTCTTTATTGTGGTTAAAGGCTTAGAGGCGGGGAAATAAACATTAACTAATGTTAGGTTAGCTTTAACTACTAAATGAATACCATTAGCGTGCTACATTAGCTTAGCGAACGACGGGAGGCACTTAAACTTTATACAGTTATACTACAAACAACTGTATATCTACTATTTACCTATGTCTCATTTTTTAAGTATAACCGTAATATTTGTTAGACAGATAAACTCATTTTTTACAAGGGCTGAACAAGAACACCTATTTTTTTTCCCTGTTAGCTAACAAAGCTAAAAACACAAATTAGTAGGCGGTAGCTAACCAGGAAACGGAAACATATCCAAACAGAGGTCTATTTCCAGTTTAGATTATTTCGAAAAAATAAAGCATAAACATAAGATGCCAGCAACAGCTTGTCGGAGCCTGTTTTAGTCATTTACCGTAATGCAACTGAAAAGATTTATGGTCAAATACTTTCAAACAAAGGGTATACATACGAGGATTACGGCCTGTTCTGCCGAGGCCTCCGCAAAAATCGATGAGTTATAGCCACTGTAATTACATAATGTAACATTTGCAGGCTGTAAACAACTAAAACGTTTATATTACGTATCTTACTCCTACTCTAGACGACCAGAATTTAAATATTACTGTAAAATAATGATCAAATGTATTAAATAGTAAAGGCCTATTAACCTCGAAAAGACGGCGACCTCTAGTAAATTGCCAGTCCGACTGAGGCCCGCGTAATGCGGCGCACTCAGAAATCGATCCCGAGGCTGCTCACGACTCCGCTTACCTTGAATGGGTTTGGGCTGTACACGATATTCGCTCCAGATAGACGGCCGAAATGTCTATTAGAATCAGCTAGGCTACTCGGGCATCGATATTCCAGGTAGGATAGTAACGGCGGTCTTCATCGAGCTCGAATTTTCTTGAAATATGGACCCATGTAAATATAGGCTACCCAGCGCAAATTACAAGCCGTAGGTAGGCTGCTGAGGACATTTGTTGGATCCACAGCAGACTCCTCACAGCACCACTACAGGCACTGCGGGGACATGACAACAATCCACTCAACAACAACAACCTCTCCTACCATATTGGAAATTTAACTTTGTTAAAATCTCTACAATGTGCAACTATGGCTGAATGAAACAAATTATGGTGTGAATGAAGGACAGTGCAGTTCACGTGTTCGGCACTGAAACAAATTAGTCCGACAGAGGATAAAAATCCACCTGGACTCCGACTATAATCGTCCACATGAATGAGTTATCAGCCCTCCTGCCACACTGTTGCCCCGCTGTTCACTAATGACAGATCCAGTGTCAATCAGACACAGAGCCTCCATCTGGAAAACTTTAGTAGGTGTAATTTTAGTATACTTTGAAAAGCAAAAACTTAAATAAATTTGAAAAGATTTATTTGACTTTCTACCAATTTCAGTTTATTTATTTTGAACACTTTTCAAAAAAAATATACACTTAAACTATATACTCTTTTTACCTTATAGATTTCAGGATATCTATCAAATATGAGGTGATATTATAAACTCTGCAGACAAAAAGGTTAAACAATGACATTCCATTACAGAACATCTACAGTGATGTGCAAAAAAGTATCCATCTAGAAAAGTGCAAGTGTAGAAGTTGTGCGTATCATTTGACGGCTATTCATTGTGCTTCAGCAAATGGCTGGCTCTTCCACAGCTTGGGCTCCCTCTGTGGCAGCTTTCACACATTTTGCCATAGTCTGGGAGGCTCTGCTTATGGGATCTGTGGGTACAAATTTAAAGCAGATTTTAAACTGCCATTACAGCATGGAAGAAAAGTTCTAAAGTGTCTATGAGATTACATATTTCGGAAAAAATATATACTTATTCTTTCCCAAAATCGCTCAGATGATTGAAAGACATATTTCAAAACTACAGCTTAAAATATTGATTATGTTTATATTCTTAATAACACAACATATTCTTGTCCTTTTTTTAAAACATACATTTAGAAAAACAGCTAAAGCATGTTTAGCAATTCGGTCTACTTTATTTGACATTACTGCAACTCTTAGAGAATTCGTTCAAATCCTCTCCGTTATTAATAAAATAAAAAGTATTTTCCGAAACTTTGAAGGAGAGTCCTTGCTCAAACACTTTATAACATCATCACTTTGTGATAACTCCAAAACACTGACTTAGTCCTTCAAATTCTTAGCGACTAAATAACACATGGGACCAGTTATTTGAGGCGTTGCCTTCAATTACAATCACAGGTACGCTTGGGGTCCAGTTAATCCAAATGTTCTGATCAGAAGCTTACAAATCCTAATTCTCCATCTCGTTACTCTAGAATTAAGCAAATAAAACCTAAGTGACTTAAACAGAGAACATTTAGATTGATTTCATGTGAGAAGAAACTATAACAAATATATGTCTTTTTGAACACTGTACGCAATTGGATGTAATGTTTACAAAAAAGAAGAGCAGGATGCTTTTATATTAAACAATCATGAAATGTTTGTATTATTAATAATAATAATAATAATTTGGTCTTGCCTCTGAAATAAAAAACCACAATCATCGTATGACTTATGAATCTTTATAATGTAGGATTAGCCATGTTTTACTGCTACTCTCTCCCCATAGTAATGGCGACCCACCTGTCATGTAAAAGTCCTTCACAGTAAGCTGTGGGGGAACTAAGCTTTCAGTGAGCACTGCCTGGTTCACTCCCTGAAACAGATAAGGCATCAGCATCAAATAGAAACGGGTCACGTAAACAAAGAAACGTCACCAGTACACAGTGATGGAGTTGCTATGACTTGCTGCCTGTCTGCGATGGACTAAAATCCAAACAAAAGAAGATAACTGCTGACCTTGGACAGTTCATTAGCCTGCTTAAAATAGTTGGCCTCCTCAAGTTCATCGTATCGAACCAGATTAGGGGAAACCTCAACCAGTCTGTCACGTACTTCATCAAGACTGTCATAAGGCAGAGTCACTCCAGCAAGCTTTAAATAAGAAAAAGATATATATTATACAAATGTAATTATCTTTATTTGCAACATTATGCTATACGGACTTTGCTATACCTCAGATATGGCTCTGATGATCCTCCAGTCCTCCCTGGCCATGCCGGGAGGAGTCACAGCAACTTTGGTCTGCTGGGCACGGCCCTCTGTGTTCACATAGGTAGCCGATTTTTCTGTGTATGCAGCTCCAGGGAGTATGATGTCAGCTATCGGGGCACCCACATCACCATGGTGACCTAGATAACAATACAGAAAGCCATAAAAGAAAGCTCAACTTTCTGCCTTGATATGCAGTTCATTGCAAAAGCATATGTATTCCTCAAACGTTCTGACATTGCTAGTACAAAATTCACTGTTTGTTTAAAGATTTTTGTTCCAGTCCAACAGCATTTAACAGAGAAGCTTCTAAGAGGCTCCTGGTAACTCTGGATTAGCTGCAGAGCTCCACAGCTCAGCAAGGACAATCTGTTGACAGCACAAATAGTCGTGCACTCCACAATTTTGGCTTTTGTAGATGAGTGGAAAGAAGAAATTGCTTGAAGATCATGAGAAGTCTCATTTTAATGGTTTACCACAAACCATGTAGGAACAGAGTAAATCTGGAAGGTGTTCAAGTTACAAAGGCAAAAACTCAACACTTCGGCTTTCATGGAAACGCCCTATGAAGAGAAAATATAACTGAATCACCCTGAACACATCAGCCGCACAGTGAAATATAGTGGTGGCAGCATCATGCTGTGGGGACACTCTTCTTGTACATGGACAGACAAGATGATGTTCATTTTCCTTCCTCTTTACAATTGTAGAACACTTTGCACGTAACTTTGCAAATACAAAACAAGTAGATTAAAGTTTGTGGTTATAATGTGACAAAAGGAGAACGTGCTTAATGGCTATGAACAACATGAACAATATTTTATTTCTGCTAAGAAGTCCCTGAGGTCAAAAAAGCTTAAGAACTTTTGATTCAGGAAGGCTTTTAATGCTCAGTGTCACTGTGACATATTATTCCAGATTCCTAACTTTTATTTATTTATTATCTGTTTTGCTTTTGTTTGATTTTTTAATGATCTATGTGACAAACTTTGGCTGTGTTGTACAGGGATGTATAAATCTGAAAGTGAGTGAATGATAAAAGCTTGACTACAGATGTGATGCATAAAGAACTGTTACATTTGCTAAACCAATCAAACCATTATAAACCTATGAGAATCCAAATCTATTTGGTTACTCATATTTGCATCTGTTTCTACTGGAATCCAACTAAACCTCTTAAGAGTCAATAAATCAATGTAAAAACTATGTTCAGTACAACGGCTTCTACTGGTGTGAAGTAAAAAGGATTACCTTGATAAATTATCAGGCTGTCCTTTGCAAGGTCTTGGCGAGTGATGCAGCCGGCATCAGCCCCAAGTAAGAACAAAATTTTAGGTGGATTCTTCAAGATTGAGTCAACACCTGGCTTGTATCCCAGATCAAGTGCTGCCACTTGACTAGCAACCCTGATGACCCAAGCAAAACAACAAAGATTTACTAAGGGAATCATACTGTTAAGTTAGACTTCTCTGAGGTTGCTACCTATGAAGCACATTGAGAATCTTCCAGGTTCCCTGCAGGCCGCTGCTGACCCCAGCATTCCTAGCAATAGTTGACACAGCAGCCATTATCGCAGCCCCGTCCTCCCTCTGCAGGCAGCTGCTGCCAACTACAACAACGGGGCGCTTTGCTTGAGCCAAAACCTGCAAGAGCAGCCAAAGTCCACGAAATCAGAAGCAACACACCTAATGTTTGGGAACATTTGTACCTGTAAGCTATCCGGGGGTTACCTGAGAGAAAGGGTGTGTTCCTGATGAAATTTCTTTCAGGATCTTGGCAGACTCTCCAAGATGATCATAAGTGTAACTTAGGTCCACTTTCTTGCCCACTAGAGCTACGTGCAGCTCATTGTGAAGCCAGCTGTGGCAATTTCATATGAAATCAAAGTTATTTACTTTCTACAGTCACACAGTCAAATGTAAGCAGTTTATTTGCCTTTTTCTGACGCGTGCATTGAAGAGAGGAGCCTCATAGCGAGGGTTGGTGCCCACAAGCAGGAGCACGTCAGCCTCTTCAATGCCAGCAATGCTAGTGTTAAGCAGATATTTGGAACGCAGATCAGTTCTAAAAAAGAAAAAAAGTTGGGGAAAAAAAACAGGATCAGCACATTTTCACAATGAACCCCTGCTTGTTTTCATCTCATGGTCTTACCCAGATCCAGCCATCGGAAACAATTCCTCAGTGCAGAGGTCATCACTATTCAAACGGTTCAGCAAGTCTTTCAGGGAAACGAGAGCCTCTGCATCCACCAGACCTCCAACAACACCGGCAATGTCGCTTCCTTTGACGCTTTGCAACTGCCCAAACAGGATCGTGTTATTTTTCAAGTCCTTGAAAAGTGGAGGAAGCCATAAAATTGTCAATTACTGACCGCTCCAGCCGCTCGGGTCAGAACGTCTTCCCACGATGTCGGGACCAAATCCCCAGATTTGTTTCTCACCATTGGCTGAGTAAGCCTCTGTCTCTTTAGACCATCATAAGCAAACCTGTTAAATATAAAAGTCAGAACCAGTTAAAGAACGAGGCAAATCTTTATGAGCACTTTAATCTCTTTCTAATGTGAAGAGCCAGTTTGATGAGGAATTAACCTGGTTTTATCTGAGATCCATTCCTCATTTATATCCTCATGAAGACGGGGTAAAATCCTCATCACTTCCCCACCACGAGTGCTCACCACTATGTTACTCCCCACAGCATCCAGAACATCAATAGACTCAGTCTTCCTGTAAAAAAAAAAAACAATGTAAACAGAGTAGAGCTTGTGAAAAGTTAACAAAGCGTGTTGAGAACTATCTAGAAACCTGGTCTCCCAAGGACGAGCAGTGAAAGCGTAAGGCTTGGACGTCAGCGCTCCAACTGGACATATATCAATAATGTTGCCAGATAACTCCGACATGAACATCTTCTCCACATAAGTCCCAATCTGGAGGTCGTTGCCTCTGCCGGTGGTGCCGAGGTCCTCCACACCTGCAATCTCACTGGCAAAGCTGCAGGCGCAACATAAAACATGTAGGTGTACTTACTTTTTCCACAAGTGACAGCGCATCCCAGTTTACCATTTCACTTATAGTTTGACTCACCGCACGCAGCGAGTGCACTGGATACAACGGGTCATGATGGTTTTTATAAGGGGTCCAATATTTTTATCTTCCACTGCTCTTTTGCCCTCTGTGAAGCGGCTTCGGTCGCTGCCAAACTGCATGGACTGGTCCTAGCAAAGAAATATTTGTTATAACCTATTAGGGTAAATATTAACTTAATAGTGTGTCTTGGATTTACTTACTAAGCTAAGGTTTTAAGATCACTACATTAGCTTCCTGTGTCTTGTGCTCATTATAAGAATCTTCAGATGGTTATTAAGGTTTTACATTTTATTAATTTGGTCTATACTGGTTGGGTTGTCTTTTTTAAAAACAGATTTGTATTTTCTTGTTATATTTCCACTCAAAAATATGTTTCCAATAACTTTTTAATATCAGACAAAGATAACCCTAGTTAATACAAAATGTAATTTTTATTTCATTTATAAGGAAGACAGTCATGCAAACAAACCTGACCATATATGAAAAAGTAATTAGTCCCTACAGCTAATCAATGGTTGCGTCATAATTGGCAGCAATAACTATCAAGTGTTTGCAATAACTAGAAATGGATTTTTCACATTACTGAAGGAATTTTAGTCCACTCCTTGCAGCATTGTTTCAATTCAGATAAAGTGAAGCATTTGAGTATGGATGGCCTGTTTAAGGCTACATTACAGCATCTGAAAATAAATATGAGTCCAGAGTTTGATTAGGCCACTCTAAAATATTCATTTTGTGAATTTATGGTTCCAATTACTGCACCATAAACTGCAGTAAGTGCAATTTATGGTGCCATTACTGCACCATAAATTGGTGAGATTCTGAAGCAGCAAAGCAGAATTTCACCTCCCCACACACACACACCTTACTATTAGAATAATAATTACCTTTCTTTCTGAAACACTCTGAGAATTACACCAAATGTATAAGGACACACACCTTTCGAAAGGTCCCACTTTTGTCTAATCAAAGTCTTTGAGCTCATCAACATGTTTTGTGGCAAGAGTGTGATTACCCTTTGATCAACGGTTGTTTTACCTTGAAACTTTACCCAGTCGTTTACTGTTGAATCATGAATACAGACTATAACTGAGAAAAAGCTGCACGGACTGGAGTAGTCTGCTCCATCTTGAACAATGTACACGGCATGCTCCACTGACTGTAGACCGCACGCGGAATGCAGCGGGTTCATAGACACCCGTCAACGTGATTCAAAGAACCTTCGTATGAGTCATTTAAGGTTTATTTAAATAATTTATGCAATTAAACAAAACAAAAAAAACAAAAAAAAAACATGACGGGACATAAAATGTTGTGTTATGACTGGAAATAAACGTAACGTTAATTCAACAGCCACCTAGAACAACCAATAAAAAGAAGAAGAAGAAAAAAAAACACATCCGGATGAGAAATTGATTATTGTGGCATTGACTGTCCTTATTTTCTCTTTTTCAAAACAATGTTCTTATTTGGGGCTTTGCGTTTTCGCAGGTTGCCCCGGCGTGCACTCGTGCGCTCTCCTACCACTTCATTCACCGGCGGCGCAGGTGAAGGAATACTGCCTCCAACTCCTGCCAGGGCATTTACAGCCATTGTGAGCCCAGTCACGGCACTGACCAGCTGCCTCGTGTGCGCCACGATGGCCTGAGCGTCACGGCGGAAGGCGCGCGCAACATTGGCTACGGCTCTGATCTCCTGCGCAATGGCCTGTAGTGAGTCCGTCTGATTTCGTTCCTGCATCCGCTCCAGATCAACGTCATCACAGTCAGGACACCTTCGGGGCTCTGCTGGGCAGTTTTCTGATGTAGGCACACCGGTGGAGGAAGGCGGCGACTTCCGGCCATCTGATAAAGATTCACCAGCTAAGAATAAAGAAATTAACTTAGTTTTTAAATTAAGGTGGAAAGAAAACATTTGATTTATTTAATCCATTCATGGTGGATTAAATTAAGTGTTATTATGGGCATACCTTGGTTTACTATTTTTTGCGAGTCACATCCCTGGATTCCAACAATTTGCTCATCACAAAATGTTTCCAGAAGCGTCTGCTCAGTTGTAGTGAGGGGGATCTCTTCTACAGGGGCCCCGATTGATTTGCTAGAGGTGGATTTATTGAGGGAAAGTTTTTCTTTTGTTCTCCTGCGAAAATCCTGCCATCTTCTTTTTACTTCATCGGGAGACCTTCTGGTTCGGCTCACAGCATTCACCTTTTCACAGATGGCCTCCCAAATCGCGTTTCTTCTGGCAACACTTAGATGTTTCTGCTTAAGTTCTCCACTGTGAGCACACGTCTCCTCCACCAGCACCTTTAAAGCCAAAGCTTCAAATTTCATTTTTCTTTTACGGCTGCTTTGCTCCTCCAAAAGGTCCATGATGGCAGACAGTAGCACACGCAAAATCCTCCTTTAGATATCGCGGTTAGTACTACCTTTGCGGCAGTAACGAACTGCGCACGCAACACGCCCACTAATCACACGTGAAATGTATATATTATTTTTTTTATTTTTTTGCACAAGCAATTTAGCGCTCCTAAGCTCTAGACTCAGGTTCTGACACGAGGGTCGCTCTATGGACCGCCGAAGTCGCGAGATTGAGTATTCACGCGAGAGTATGTACCGGAAATCCCCCCTGCATAAACAGAAGCCGGTGTCGTGCCAAGATAGGTAACCCCCCGACAGAATACGTTCCCCTGCGTCGGGAGCGCGCACTGGGCAGGGAGCGCGGATCCAGTAGACGAGGTACTATGAAAACGTGAAAGACGTGCGTCTTTGCTTCATCTTAGTTGCAACAAAAATAAATTGTTGCCACGTGGTGTAGCATGTGATTATTTCAACACATACTTAATTAATAACACGACGATCACGTCTGTGTAAATATAAACACTGAAGCTACATATTTGCCATTCTCATCCTGAAAAAAATACTATTTGCTAAACAAAATCCCTCTTTCCTGAGTTGATCACTAACAACGGTTGTCTACTTTACTCTTATGTTAATTCAAAGGGAAGGGAGTTTATTTTTCATTTTCATTGTACAAAATATTTAGGTAACGTTTAGATAAAGGATTAAGTTCAACATAAATAAAGAAAGATTGAATTATTTGGTACTGATAGCTGTTTGAGTTCCATATTTACACCTTGGAGCATCCACATTACATCTGTGTATGTTCAATATGTTCTTCACAATACAGCATTCTAACATCAGGTATACTTCATTCCACACTGCCAGAATCTGTATCCCTACCTACTCCACCTATCAAGCAATTTAACTCTGATTAATTCTTTCTGCCGTAAACTTCCTCGGGGTAAGCCGAGAAATTTCCCCTGTTCGTTTGGGACAGTTGTAGCAGACAGATCTTGCTACAACTGTGCGCTCATCGCTGCAGCCCTCTGGGCTTTCTGCACTGTGGCTGCTGGGTGGTGGCTCTCTTTGTGGTGGTGCTCCTGGGGGACTTCCCCTGTGCTCCAGGGGAATTTGGAGGCCTGCTTTGGGTCCTGGAGGGCAGGTGTGTGGCTCCTCACACCCATTATTGAACATTCTTATATACACATGTCTGGATTTAGAGATACACTTTGTTGAGCTGTGGTTGCCAATAAATACATTATGTATTAATTAATGCCATGTTGTTGTTATATAGGTATATGTTGTTTATCGCTGAGATTCCATGGTTCTCTGTTTTTTTCCCCTCCTTCCTCTCGGCAGGTTATCTATTCTTGTTTCTCTCCTCTACCCTTATCTTGTTCTTTCCCTTTAAGCGTTTCCCCCAACCTTTCTCTCATTCCACCACCGTGTCCATTACATCTGAAATAAACCCAAAGCAATTATACAGCCATCCATTTTTATGAACCTTTCCAGATTGGTAGATGGTCAAAGACTTTTAGAATCTGCTCTTGAATTTCCACACATCTAAACCTGATGTGTTGCCTTTTGCCTTCTGCCCTTCATTAATGAAATCACTTGAAAACAGCTTTTTATGTTATCCTTGTCCAACATTAATATTTGTTTGATCTGAAACATTGTGAGGCAATAACTTTTTCACAGTACTGTATGCATCTTCCTGATCCCTCCATTGGGTCAGAAGATGCAGGTTGATGTTAATGGATAATGTCGAGTTTCGTTTGTTGCTACAGGCATCTACAACTCTATGTGCTGTTGTGAAGTTTAAGTGAAACTGTGAAAAGTGTGACGGAAATAAAGATAGACAAATTACCTGGAGATCACATTCACCTCCTTGATCACAAATTGGACAATCCAGAGGGTGGTTAGCCAGTAGGAACTCCATCACACCTTCTCTGTGTGAAATTCACCAAAAGTAAAATTATAACAGATCATTGGAGAATCTTGTTTTGTTTTTTGTTTTTTTAATCAAAGAGAGCTCCATTTTCACAGATCCAAGTTTTTGCAGAGTTTACCCGCAAACAATAAACTTCTACATGGATCAAGCCATTTTCTCATAAATCAATTTAATCCTACCTCGCCTTCCTTGTTTTGTCAGAGTCGGTAAGGATATTCCAGCCTTTCATGACAGGCATGGCACAGGCTGCCACAGGCTGGAAGGTAAACACAGGATATAAGCAGCTGTGGCCGTTGTCTGTGTAAAAACAGGCAAAGGCTAGACTATCCATGTAGCCTAAACAATACCTTGGGAACTTTCTCTATTTCCACAAGACACATGCGACAGTTTCCAGCAACTGACAGGCGCTCGTGGTAGCAGAAACGGGGAATCTGCATCCCTGCCTTCTCACATGCCTGTGACAGAATACAGCCAGCGTCACATCCAGAGAGAAGATATCCAGAAATCTCTTTAATTTAGATTATTTAATGGTGAAGAAAGCCATGTTAAGAAATAAATGGAGTCTTTGTCAGATTACATTTAGACACCATGGAAACAACAAATCGTGGATCACTAGTTGGAAGTTGGTAGAAACACAAGTCAATTTAAAAAAAAAAAAAGTAAAATGCTTTAAGTATATTTATTTATTTATTTATTTATTTATTTATTTTAAAAAGCCTTTTTAGGAGTACCAATTGTTGTGCCAGGATTTTTTTCCCTCACTGAATAAATGTTCTCAGAAGATGAATTTTGCTATAGTTTGAGATCATACATCTAACTTCTGCACATCTTTATTAGGAGCACCAATAAGTGTGCCTGCTACCTGCAACACAGTGGTTCCTGGCTCCACCATGACAGACTTTCCATCCACAAACACTTCCAGGAGGTTAGTGGTAGCAGCAGCTGCTGCTGTAGACGCGGTGCGAGCTTCAGGCAAAGACATACATCATTTAATCATTTACTACACTTTAATTTGTGCTGTAAACAGTCATCCAAAGTAGTAAATATTAGTCAAGACCATTACAAATATATATATTTTTTTAAATACAGAAATGCTATGAATGCTAACCATTCATGGGAATGGATGCTGACTTTCAAAGTTCTTAAGAAGACAGTAACAGAACCACTTTAATATTAGATCCTGAATGTGAGAGACAGTTTTATTCGAACCTTAATTGGATATATACTCTCCATCAGTCTTCAGTATGTGACTACAAAACTAAAGCAGAAGAAAAACAAAGAATGCTGATCATCATTTGGACTGTTTTCACACAAAGTTAATCTATGGGTACAGTGAGCTATAACTTCATGCTTATGTCATAATTAAATGTTAAAGGATGCAAAAAATGTCTTAAATGTTCACCTAAAAAAGTGTGAAAAGGAATTTCCACATTTTTCCTTCCACCTAATTTTCCACTAATTTGCTGGGATAAAAGGCTCTGTGAAAAGCCAGCTTCTTTAACAATGACCTTTAGCGGCTTACTCATCTTGCTCTGAACCATGATTAAAACAGAAATAAAAATGGAATATATTAACCTTCCTATATATGAATTTCCATTTTTAATCAAATTAGTAAAATAAAACAACTTTTTGAAATTCTAATTTATTCAAAATCCTAAGCAAACTAACAAGGGTTCAAGAATGCACTGGTAAAGAAGCTATATTTTCTAAAATTTTCTTCCACTAAACTTTCCATTAATTTACTTAGGTACATCACTGTGAGGAGGTAGTTTCTTCATCAATCCCCAATTCTGGCTCACCTTCATTGCATCTAATTAAAAATCATAAAAAAAAAAAATTCTTTAATCAATAAGTGACATACCAATCTGCATGTCTTAATATATATAACATGTAAGATGATCTTTTTCAATTTCAAAGACTCTGAACACATACACTGCAGCAGGATTTAGTAGTACTCAGAGACTGATTGTCCACAATTTTTCCTTCCACCTTACTTTCCATTCATATGCTTAGATACAAAATTCTGTGAATAATTATCTCTTTTAGTATTGATCTGTCGTGACTAATATCCCCTCTAGACGCCAGTGAACTCGACAACTGTCAAGTTAACTGTCTTAATAATCATTCTGTGTCCAACAAATTGTAATACTTTTGTAATAGAAATGTATTATATTGGTTTCATGTAATATTCTCATTATGAGATCAAATACATTTTGGCTTGAATTAGATGTAAGCATAGTCCAGAACTGAACACTTTAAGCATTTCAATATATGTACATGTATTAACTTACTGATTTGCTGAAATGTATTTAATTTTTGATTATATTCTAATTTATTGACATGGAGCTGAAAGAAACACGACTGGTCAAACTGACCCTTAGGCACAGAAGTAGCTGGTGCGTTTATAATCCTTCCTTTAATCCATCAAGTCCAGCAAACTAACTAGTGGTGCAAAGCATTCAAATATTTTCTTTCCTCAGCAGAGCAGACAAATGGCTGTTATGCAAGAACACAAAACAACATGTTGTACGAACTGCAGCCTTGGCAGGATCAATTAATCATTTGATGAAGTGGCATATTGTTACCATTGTGAGCTGCAGCAGCCGCACCTCCCTTAATAATAGCTGCTGGAAAAAAACTGCGATTCACAACAGGCAACCGCAGCATGCTGGAAGAGACACAGAAATTAATACTGCATCTTATCACGGAGTACAAGTCTACTCTTCGAGAAAGAGCGAGAGAGAGAGGGAGACAGAGACATAATATATGACGCTCCAAGCCGAGTGGGCGACCTCAATTAGCCTCCGGGTGGCTACCAAAACAAACGCAGAGGAATACTAGCTAAAGTTGTCCATCCACCGGACCGTTATTAAGAAGCTAACCCACGCCACGGCACGTTAAAAAACAAACACGTCCATCCCGTCCACAATGCGCTGGGCTGAACAATACAGTTAAAATATAATGCTTAATATTCTAACTGCGTAAAAATGTTTTAAACAATGGTAAAACGTCGCAAACACACATGCAACGTCACAACTGCTAACTGTCCGCAAGCGTTATGCATTTAAAGAAACCCCACATTCTTACTGTTTACCATTTTAGTATGGAGTTTATCTAATTTTACTCACCTTGCCAGTGTTCTCATTGGGCCGTGTGCCTCGCAGATTGCGGGCTGTCTTCTAATTCTGCTGCGTCACGGATTAAGTAATCCTGAAGCCTGTACCATAATCCCGAAAAGGAGGGCGAGCTTCCTGTGACTGCTTTAGAGAGTAAAGTTGTCTCTCTATTATCAAACTTTATTATAAAGGTCACTGCTTGAAATTCATTAGATATATTACACTCTGATGCGCAGGACCGTTTAGTGTGTCATAACATAAATGTTTCCCTCTCACCCCATAAAACAGGGATTACTAATAAATCAGTATTTTTCTGTACGTTTCTTTGAATTAAGGCACATAGAGAGCAAAGTATAATGAATTAAATGTAGCAAAGGGAAGTAATACAGAACCAGGGTTCATATTTTAAAGCAGTTAGAATAAAACATATTTCTGTGCTGTCACATCAATGTCTGACTTTACAGAGGAATCTGACTAATGACATTTTGTTTCCTGAGGAAGATTCATTAGGAGGGGCTTATTGAAACCAAAAATCATCAAAGTCTGCTAAACTTCTTCACATTAAGTTACATATTATTTTTAGATTAACAGACTTTAACTCTGCTGCTCAAAGTAATTTTTTTTTTTTTGCTTGGCACACATTCTTTGCCAAGGATTCCTCAGGATAAATAAATTGGAGGCAATCACTCAGCAACACTGGCCAGGTGTTCAGGAAGCTCAAGAAATATATCACTTTCGATCCCAGCAGTAACAAACTCTGAGCTCCAACTTTTAAGATAAATAAAATACAGTATTAAGCTGGATGATCATTCCTTGCTGTGGGTTTTTATTGGTTGGGTTGATTCAAAGATCAGAGGAAAGAAACCCTTTAAACTGCATCCAGAAAGCCTGGAAGCAGAATGAAAAGATTAAAAGAACCTCTCTCTGGTTTAAAGCAAAACATAGAATTGAGGGATGGCTTTGGAATATTTTGTTGTCTGGTCATTTATATTCTGAGGTAAAGTGGGATCAATTACTTTTTGGGGAGTAAACATTAAGGTCACTTTTATTTATTTCATTTATTTAATCGAGGAAATTTCCTAATCTCAAATGTCTTCCTCGACGGCATCCAGGACATCTGAGAAACGTATTAGTTAAAAACAGGAAAGCAACTTTTTAAAGTCTGCTTCCTGCCAATGTTTTCCCAGAGAGATAAACCAGTACCCCCAAGAGAACACGTTGATACACAGGGATTGACCCCAGTGATGCAACCAGACGGGGTTAACCCCAAAGGAAAAAAAAACAGGAAGCAGCTACATTTTTAAGAGACAGTGAGGAAATGTGGATGAAATGCACATCTGGCTCCATTTCTCACTCATGCATGCCTTTCAGCCACATGTTAGACCCTCAGGATAATCCAGTCTGATTGAAAACATCAAGCAATGCTTCTTTATGTCGGAACAAAACAAACACTGAAATAAATCACGACACAACTCAGAAGAACATGTTTATTAAGACATATAAGATTTACTTTAAATATGTTTGGATAAAACATTTTTTTTTTATTTAGCCCTTTGTGTAATAATGTTAAACATACAGCAGATGTCTAAATAGATGAGGTAATACAATTCTAACAGTCAGAGTAAACCTGAATAAAAGTGCTTTGCAAAAGTAATCATATACCTTGAATATTTGCACAATTTTTTTGCATTACTTTCACAAAACTCGCTGTATTTTATGTTTTTGTGTTACGCAACATAGCACATAATTGGGATTAGAAATACAAATGATATAGATGAAATTGGGTGTGGATTTACAGGGGACAAAATGTGCAAGGAGGTGGTCAGGCCACATAGATCCACTGCACTTCAGCATGAACGCACAGCTCTATTAGTCTTTCACACAGGGAGCATGAAAACAAAGATGTTAAAAAAAATAAATAAATGCATGTAAAACAACTTCCATTTCAGAAGTTCACACTTTCAACATGAATTGGTCTATTGCATATCTCTTACATGTTATAAAACCAAACCGTTTCTAAATATAGGGGGGTAAAAACTGTGGATTTAGCCATTTTCTTTGTTCTAATCTGCAAGATTTTTCGAAACATAATTATTTGAAAAGTAGTCTTTTTATTTCTCTTTGGGTCTCAAATCAGGATTTTTTTTCCCCCTGAATTTTCCATAATTAAAAAACTTTCTATTCAAGAAAATGAAGGCTATTAAATTTGTAAAAGTTTGTTTTTCATTCTCAAATCTAAAAAGATGTAAGACTGCATTCTATGATGAAGCAAGCTGAATTAATGATCAGATGGGTTCTTCTGGCTCAAGACAAAATGTATTCAGTGGAAATAAGGGGGGGGAAATGGGTTTTAGGTTGTTGACACTTGGTCTATCACATAAAAATACAATACAATTAACTGAAGTTTGTGGTTGTAATGCAAAAAAAGTTTATATAAATACTTTTTCAAGACACTATAATCTTTCGCCACAAACTACAATTAAAAACCTGCCTTATATGTCATTCCTTGTACAATAAATGTTATCCGTTTCTGAATAATTAGACAGATAGAAATGCATCAAGATTTAAAAACATGTTAGAAACCTTTGATCGAGACCTCTGCGACAAAAATCAACAACATCCAGATTTTCCCGTTAGTGAAAAGTCAATATACAGATACTTTTACAAAAGTAAAAGCAGTCAGTTGCTTGCAGTGAATAGATGATTAATTAGAATAATTGCGCAGCCATTCTCTCCAAATCCTTTAAACAGTTGCAGCTGTAAATCTGGCCTCTTTCTGTGCAGATAAAAAGGTGGAAAGGGATTTACTTAATGGCATGCTGAGTGCAGTTCAGTTGAGTTTTTCCACTCTAAGCGATTTTCATTTGAAGCAGGCGGAGCTTTGTGGAAAATGAAGCAAAATGGGAAGATCTAAACACTGAGGCTGGAAAGAACAGCAGTGATTAGTCAGCCTTCTCTCACAGAGTCGACGACACTGTTGGCTCGTCTGGGACGCTTTCCTGATGTATGCCTTGCATAGTCTCTACGTCCGTGGCGGAGATGGACTGGCTCAGTTCTCTCAGGGAACTCTTGGTTATGTTCAGACACGCGTCCTTGAGGATATGGCGCACCTTCTTGCTAAGCAGCATGTACAGCAGCGGGTTAATGCAGCTGTTGAAAAAGCCCAAGCTGGTTGCTAGCGGGAAGCCAGCTCTCAAAATACTGTGCATGGTAAGTGAGTGGTGTACAAACAACTCCATCAAGCCGAAAATATGGAATGGCGCCCAGCAGAAAAAGAAGGCCAGGATGACAGCTGTGACTGTTTTTGAGAAGCTCGAGATGCGAACCAAACCCCGGGATTGCCTCACTTTTATTGACAGAAGTATGCCCGTCACGCTTATGGCGCTAAGTGGCAAGAGAAAGCCCACAGTGAGACGGACGGACACTAATATTGTGTGTATTGTAGCAGCTGTTGTGTGCTGGTTTGTTACGTGATAGTTAGTGTAGCATAACACTTTACCATTGACGTGTAAAATGTCTCGAAAGACCAGCGCGTGGCAGCTCAGCAGGGCAGCCGTTAGCCAAATGCAGCCACAAACAAGCCAGGCTCTGTCCGCTGTGCGATACCTTTGACACCAGTTCAGGTATACCAGAGAGACATACCTGTCTACACTGAGCACGGTGAGAAAGAGGACACTAGCATACATGTTCATCACGGAAACAAAGGAGTTAATTTTACACATGACCAGACCGAAGTTCCAATGGAAGTCCTTCAGAATGTAGTCGATGTAGAAAGGCAGAAAAAGCACAAACACAAAGTCTGCTATGGCCAGATTGAGCAACCACACACTGTTGACAGTCTTCTTGCTCTTAAACCCCGTCACCCAAATGACGGCTCCATTTCCAATCAGGCCAAGTGTGATGCAAGTGATGTAGATGACTATAGAGATGATGTGGATAGGTTCCGTCTGACTGTGATCCACTTTAAGGTCTTCCATATCACCGTACTCCTCATATTCATAGGTGTAGTTTTCATAATCTTCGGTGGAATTGGCCATGGTTTCAGGAATAAGATCTGTATGCTGGAGTAGATCTGTTGGAAAGTAAAAAACAAAAGCATAAAGAAAGATTCATCCATTGCTTGACTTCATATTTATCTTAAAGTGTGCTCTGGTACTGGTCAGACATTTTGGGTTGAAAATGGTGCCGTCTGCTGCAAGACCCGTTATCTTGTATGAGTGTGGGTTTTGTTGCTATACTTAAACATAAGTAATTTTATTGGACTTTATTTTGTTTCCTCATACACTATCCCTCACTTGGAGGCAAACGTAAATTCACAAAAGGTTTGTATTTCCTCTGCAAAAATGGACATCATGCACAGCTGATAACAATTTTACCCCAGGCTTAGCAAGGCTAAAGTTTATTAGATGACTGCAAAATGGCAACTTATAGTTTTGAATGAGTGGATGTAGAAATTTGCCCAAAATGATGTTTTTTGTTGTTGTTGTTGTTGTTGTTTTATTTACTGCTCTGGTTCCCGTCTTCTGCCCTTTTTTCTTGCCAGTTAGTTCCTGTGCTGAAGTTGGTGGTGGGTGTGTCAAAGAACATCCTGTCAACTTCAATTTACTTCAATAATGTGGAGAGACAGTGAGATGCCACATGGTTGAGGCACACATAGAAAAAAAATGTGATTTATTTTTTTTCTCTTGTTTGTGGAGGAGAACAGGGAGGAACTTGAAAATACCACTTTGTTCCACACTTAATGTAATATCTCTGAATCTGGGAGGAAGATAACCAGATGTTTGTACTCTTTGGTGTCCTTATAAAATACTAAATAAATTTGGTTAAAAGGTTTTTTTTTTTGAAACACAGCTGTTTGTATGACCATCAAGGCTGGAGAAGCCCTGGTAAAGTGCTGATAAGACCTGTCTGAGAATTCCTCATTTCTCTAAAGTCTTATCTAGTTATGTAACAAATGATGTGGTGATTCATTTTGCCTAAGTTGAGTATGACAACTCATACCGATAACAAACAAGTTAAAACCTCAACCTCTTTTTCCTCTATCCCTCTACAAACATTTCAAGTGTACATGATATAATTTTTGCAGCTCAGATATCAGCTATAGAAGTTATTAAATCAGCTAGAAGTCATGACCAGTAGCATTGCTAGACATGAAGCCACAAGATCTGAACAAGTAACAGTCTGGCTGATATTTCTGCATTTTTGTTGAAGAAAAGTATTATCTGTGATGCACAGTGATTCATGGCAGTGGAAACACTTTCTCAGATAACTGCTTGGCTACAAGATGCTAAGCAGTTGTAGCCACGCAATAGTTGTCTGCTTTTTTTTTTTTTTTCAATAGTAGACAGAAAAGTTGGTGAATGTCTTCAATTTCCAAATGCAAACCTTTACTCTAGTAGCATGGCTTTGTTACCAATGTGATCCAAACATTTAAGAAAAATATGCTCCATATTAAAAAAAAAAAAAACATTTTCCCATCTAGAGCTGAAATAAACATTTTGGCTATCTTAAAACTTTCAGAAGGAATATTTGTATTCTATTTGGAGAAAAAAGTATGATGTCATTCACATGTCTTTAGTCTATCATTTATCTTTGCCAGAGGAGCAGTCAGTTTCTTGCAATCTTTTAAAGAAATGAAAGACAAACCCAAAATAATGTGTCTGGCCACACCTATAAACATGTCTCTGAGAAAATAACTATTTTGTAAGGTCCTAAATGAGTATGCATGTTCATTCATTCATTATTTATTTAATTAATGTAATTTGCGTAGGACTTAAATTTTAAATCAACAAAAGTTTTAAAAAGCCTTAATTTTACCTTACTGAAATAAGAAGATACCCTGTTACACGTTGAGGTCATGCATATAATTAGATATTAGAAGTAACAACAATAGAAGTATCAGTGAATAAATGCATTTTAAATAACATTGAATAATTGTAATAAACTGCCAGATATGCACATTTGATGAAAAATATCCCATTAAGAAAAAAGAAAATACGACATTAGCAAGGCAGAGTCTCTGCATGTTCAGATGCATTTCAGTGAAAAGGTGCTGATCTGAACCCAATATTCAGTAACGTGCTGCTCTGCCGGGCAGTCAGAGCCACATAAACATTGCCGACATACTAAAAGGAGTGCTTTCCTCTAGGATTTTTCAAGTGGAGACTTTGAATGGCTTACCCGAAGAGTTAAGATTTCCCCCCCTTTTTTTTCTGGCTGTTTTGGAATCAGATCTCCGGCGACTCTCTCCGTCTTCTTTTCCTCTTTTGAGCTTTTGTCTTTAGCCGAGCCTCGTCTGGGGGTTGTTTTTGTCGGTTTCACAAACTCCTTTCCGACTGCATGTGCAGTATTCTTCCAAACCCAAATCAGCAGCTGTGCGCATGGGGGACAGGGATGAGGAGGGTGCGACTCCTTCCCAGCCCTCTCTGCCTGCCCAGACTGACGCGTCCAACATGTATTAAAAAAAAAAAAACCCAAAGGCGAACTTCACACAAAGAAGAAAAGTTTATTGGTCAGCCGCACGGAATGAAGGCGGCTTTCATTCAGCAAGGCTGCGTACACATTTTTTCTCTCTCTACATCTGCAGAGTAAATAATGAACGCACACTTTTCCACTCGGGGAAGAACCCAGGAGAGCTTTGAAAAGTCATCTGTTTCTATTGTTTTCGCATATTTTGTGTCTCTTAGGCAGAGCGCCTCAGTCAATTGTGTATTGACTGCTCTCTATTTCTCCCGCTAGGGGGTTTTTTTTTTCTTTTTTTTTTCTTTTTTTTTTTTTTTGTAGCAACCTGCTCCTTCTGAATGCCTAATGGGATAGCAGGTTTGTGACGGAATAGCCAAATCATGTTGGTCGTTATTCTTTTGTCCGCTTTGAATCACTCAGCCCTCACATGCAGTGCTATGTATTGCTCCTTCACGGATTTATCCTTTTGTTGTCATGCTAAATGTTTCAAATCATCAAAGAAAACATTTAATGATTATCTAATTATTTTTATTCAAGCTTTCTAAACGTGTCTGATTCTATTTGAAAAGTAATTGCCTCTTGTTAAATTATACATTTACTGCCACAAACCACATTATTTATTTATTTTAGAAAGATGAGTTCCACACTTATTCCATACTTACAACTTTAAGTTGAAGTGGGCAAAAAAAAAAAATCTCAAATCCTAATAACTCCTAAAATTCTATGTTACATGGAATAAGAGTGGCAGGCCTACCAAAATTAATTAAGAAACTCTTCTGAGAACAACCCTAAACATAAAGCCAGAGCTACAATGGAATGGTTCAGATCCAAATATATTCATGTGACAGGATGACTTACTCCAAAGTCCACACCCAAAAATCATAATCTTTGGCAAGACTTGAAAATACAGCAAGAAATTTCAATCTTTACTCTCCAAATAACCTGCAGCTGTAACAACAGCAGGTTCTACTCATTATTGTCTCAGAAGGCTGAATGCCACACTTTTCAGATTTTTATTTGTAAAATAATAATAATAAAAAAAAGAAGTTGAAAACTACATTTAGTTTTTCTCAGTTTTCACAATCATGCACCATTTTGTTTTGATCTATCACCTGAAATCCTAATAAACATACTTTAACGCCTGTGGCCGTAATGTGAAAACATGTCAGGAAAGTTAAGGGGGTTATAAATACAGCTGCTAACCAGTGTATACATCTGCAAAATGAGTTTATGAGAGCTACAGATGTTATAAGCCGAGCTGAATTTACGTATTCATTTGTTTACAGAATTACAAAAACGACCTACAGCTCTTTCATGCTTCACAGATCCATTGTGCATTTGTTTAATGACCTTCATTAAACCCTTGGTGCACACCCAAACTCCAGCTTCCAAAGAGGCATAGATAATGGTGATGAGGGGTCATTTTCTCCACAAAGACATTACACAACAGATCTCACACACTGATGCGGCCTTTTACGTCATCTTAAGCGTGTATGTGTGATTTCAGTGGTGGATCTGACTGAAGCTTAAAAATGAAGCACTTGCATTATGTTGAACATCAGCATGTCTACATTGAGCGTTCACGCGGAGGTAGAAAAAAAACTGGGGAAAAAAGAACTTTCTCTCAGTGAGACAGGCACAAAACAAACAACGGCTTGGAACGTTTCTGCAGAAGTGCCACAGTGTTCCAAGATAACTGGGGCTCTTTCCCATAAGTTATGTGTTTTTCCACTTGATGTTTTTTTTTTTTTAATTCCTGAAAATGTTTCCTGGTTGCACATTCTTGGCCTGATTAGACTATTTCCCCTTTGAGGTTAACATTGCCAAAGCAGTGGCTTTTGTTTAGTTTCCCTGCCTTTCCAAGCTTATGAGATAAGGATGAATTATTTCAGTTTGTACCTTTGCTTTTTATTGCGGAGGTAATAATTTTTGTGATCAGTACAAAACCTACCTAGCATGTTGCAGCCAAGCAGTTATCTAGCCAAATAATGTTTGGACAGATAATGGGAAATAATGTTCCCCTAACATTTGCCAGTCTTCCTCAATCTTGACGTTTAGTGCTAAAACGCAACTAGATCCTTGTGTTAAGCCTGTTAAGTCAGACCTGGGGTCTTTCTGTGGAGCCCTTTAAGCCACTCCAGATTTGATGAATGGCTCTTTACTTGATGATTACGTGCTGCAGTTGTGTTTGAAGAGATTTCTACTTAATTCCAAATCAAGATTTTCTTATATCTTTGAGAGGATATAAGGATAAAAAAAAAACAAAAAAAAACTTTTTATGATTATCAAATTTAGCCAAACTACAGGCATATATCCGGACACTATTCACAGGCTCAAATCCTGCAAAGTTATTACGCTTCATAGAATGGGTTACAGCCCATAAACTATTATACAATTTTTCCACGTTCCACCCACATAGTTCAATGTATTTTATTTGGATTTTGAGTTTGACTCAGAAAATGGCACATAATTATAATGTGGAAGGGAAGTGACTTTTTCTCTCTTTTTTTTTTGTTTTACATAAATATAATCCAAAAGTTGTAGCATTTACATTTATTCAGCCTCGCTGAGTCAATAATTTGCAGAACCTCTGTTTGCTGCAATTACAACAGGAAATTGTTTGGTTCATGTCTGCATCAGATTGAACGGAGAGCATTTGCACGCCTAAATTTTCAGTTCTTTCCATGCAGTCACTGATTTAGGGTATGGATTTTGACTGGGCCATTCTAACACATGAAGAGGTTTTGATCTAAATTGATCCATTGGAACTTGGGCTGCTTGTTTGGGGTTGTTGTTCTGCTGGAAGGGAAACCTCTGCCCCAGCTGTAGTGTAGTTAATTTTAGCTTACCACAGATCTTTCTCCAAAATTAGCCAGTATTTAACTCAATCCATCTTCCAAACAGCATCATCATATTTTTCATCCCAGTAGTTGTAAAAAACATAACTACTCCATTTTTGCGCTAATATAGAGACATTTTTTTGCATTTTTTAAAAATGATCTCACTCAGTTGGACATCTCGCAGAATCAGACAATGCTATTTCTTTTTTAACTGTGCAGTATTTTATGTTGTAAATCTGAACCTATTGTCTATTCTATTCTATTCTAT
Source organism: Poecilia latipinna (assembly GCF_001443285.1). Taxonomy (NCBI): domain Eukaryota; kingdom Metazoa; phylum Chordata; class Actinopteri; order Cyprinodontiformes; family Poeciliidae; genus Poecilia; species Poecilia latipinna. The sequence continues at coordinate 120,059 of NW_015113915.1, read as the reverse complement.
TCTATTCTATTCTATTCTATTCTATTCTATTCTATCCTTGCAGCCTGAAACATTGAAGATCTTCCCGACAGACATTGCAGTTAACTTTTTGCATTTTTTTATTCCATCCGATAGCGGGTGAGTCAGTATGAGTCGCATTTTTTGTACATGATGTTATATTCCTCAGGAGTAAATGAAAAAATATTCCTTACTATGAGTTTTGTCATTCAGACTCCTCCAAAGGTAGTATTTATACTCAGAGACAAATATACTGGAGAACACACATATCCTGTAAGGAAACTGTGCAAAGCAGTCACCATCTAATTGTTCTTGTCTCTCAGTTCATCTTTGATTTTCTACGCTGGTAAGTAAAATCCTAAACTATATTGTCTTTCAATTAACAATTTTCTCTTTCTGCCATCAGGAAACCATGAGGAATGTCGCTCAGTGTTCTCCATGTTGATGGTGTGTAGCCTGTTTAGTCTGGCTTACAGTGCATATGTGACTCATCTTATAATGGGAGAAACAAAGGAATTGGCTGTTAAACACAATTCATTCTCACATAATTTTACTTAACAGCTTCGTATGTTAAAGTGTAAAGAAAAAAAAACACACAAAATAATATCTGCGCTTTTAAATTTTGCATGACTTCCTGTGTTCCTGGTAATAAACATCTTCATTGTTTCTTTATTATGTGTGTCCTTTCTTTCTAAAAATAATTATTTCCAGTGTAAATACAGATCAGGCCACTTAACTAATTTGGAGACGTTCACAATGTCATTGTCCATCTGGATGACACATTTGTCTCCAGATCTCAAATTTCAGGCTTATGTTATGAAATATTGCTTCAATATTTCCACATAATGTTCTTTCATTTTTATCATAAATCTGTGTTGCAGCAGTTTCATAGAAGGGGAAGAGTGTGTGTGTGTGTGTGTGTGTGTGTTTAAGCTGTGGCTTTTTCCCACAGATTCTGCTTTTTCTCATCTTTTGAAAATGCCTTTAAATGTTTTCTGATTAAACATTCTTGACTTGTGAAAGTATGAACATAAGTACACTCATCTTTCACAAGTATAAGGTCTTGGGAAATTTGGCAGAGCATTGAATTTTGCTTAAAATTCCTCCCTTTCCAAGCTTGCTAGATAAGGATTCGTTTTTTTCAGCTGGTACCTTTCACAATCCTGATCCAGCTCTTCAATCTTGAAGTTCTGTGTTAAAACACAACTAGATATTTGTGTTAAGCCTGTTAAATCAGACCTGTTGCCTTTCGGTCAAGACCTTTAAGGTGGAAAATCACTCTGACCTTGATGAATGGATCTTTACCTGATGATTTAGTGCTACAGTTATGTCTCAAGAGATTTCTACTTGATCCAAAATCATCCGTTTTTTCTTTATATATCAAATATTAATCTCTCTCTTTTTTCCCCATTTTTGATGTAAATCAGTTCACTGCAGTTAAATGTGGTGATGTGACATCACCACATTTAACTGAAAATGTGATGGAGTTGAGCCATTCCACGAACAATGTCATGTTAAACAGAGGCACAGCTGACATCGGGGGAAAATCAAAGAAACTTTCCTGGGGAGATTTTCTTCCCCAGATGACCTTCACAAACAAGTCTGCCATCTGGTTACAAACAGACTTGTGATCTTCACAGGTCTGTCTGCAACTTGATAAGACTTGACCACAGGACAGCAACAACACCCCCCAAAAAACAACTCAAACTGCAGTTTTGATCTGACTTAACTAAAGCACAAAGCTGCCGTTGTCTGAGGAAAAGTGCAAATGTGAAAACGCCAACCAATCAGAAGCTTACATAACATCATCACATGAGCTTTCCAAACCGCTTTAAAGGCCATCCCAGTGTCTGTAAACATCTGACTTTAAAAAACAAGACGCCAGAATATTACGGACATGTTGAGTCATTGTTTCTCTGAGGCAGCGAAAGCATGCAGCGTCTGTAATTTATGTCCTGGATTACAACACATAGCAATTTTCATGAAGCCATTTTGTGACTCATGGATGCAAGCACCACCTCAGCCACTGGAATTCCATGTTCTCTATCCTTTCTTATCTTGAAGAGTGTCCTCAGCTTAGTATAGCCTCTTATTTTTGTACTTAGTGGAATTGCATATTGAGTCCCTTGTCACTGACTGCCTCTAGAAACAAAATAATATATTGCAGAAATGCTTCTGTTGCATTCACTTCATTGGAATTTTCTTTTTTTTTTCTTTTTTTTGGAAATAAAATTTATTTTAGCTTCCCTACATGTATGCAATCTCTCTCTCTCTCTCTCTCTCTCTCTCTCTCTCTCTCTCTGTCTCTCTCTCTTTTATTTTATTTTATTTTATTTTATTATTTTTTTTACCGGATTTTAATTTTATGTTGCCGTCACTCCATGTCTCTGTTTGTGTCTGCCTGTCAGTGTGAAGGGCATCACTGACCACGCTGAGGAGGAGTCTGCTGCTGCTTGGCTTCCAGTACATCAACCTACAGTGTGTATCTGCCTGGCCACCGCCTTCTTTCGGCTCCCTCCTCTTCCTCCTCCTCCCCTCGTTCATTCTCCTCATCCACTACTGCAGCAGCAGAGCCCGGTGTCTCCTGGATGGATCCATGAAGAAAGACCCCCCCTCCACACGGCCTGTCCCCTCCCGCGCCACGATGATGGGCCCCCAGCGATTAACAGCGTCGTTGTGATGATGATATTGGGTTATTTCAGCAATCAAATATGAATCATGCATTTGATATTTCTCGCCACTTCGCTCGTCTGCGTCCTCTCGCCTTGGCTCCATCCATCACTGGCTTCATCCGGTGCGTATTGCAACAGCTCGCTGTTGTTTTAAAAAGAAAATAGATATTTAATTTTTTTTTTCATTTTTGACACTCAACTCCTTGAATGAGATGTATATATATATATATATATATATATATATATTTTTTTTTTTAGCAGCAGAGACAATAAAAAAAAGACAATCATTGTTGTGTTGACATTTAAAACTCGTTTTTA
>NW_015113915.1:108435-113907 GCF_001443285.1 Poecilia latipinna | reverse complement strand
TATATATATATATATATATATATTTTTAAAAATGTTTAGAGAAAATTGCGCTTAATCGTGCTCGTTCATCTCCCTAAAACAAATCACGGGGAATTTATTCTGTTTAATATGCGGCGTCTCCAACGTGATGGTGCATGAAAAACAGCATGACAACAGCATCTTTTGTTCCGACACTAAAAAGCGTCCAGCTCTATTAAATTTGTTTCCCCACATAAGAAATAGCAGCCACAAGAAATCAATTTGAGACTTTTTTTTTTTTTTTTTTTTTGCATAAACCTTTTAATTTGGTTATAAGCCCATTAAAGGCAGTCAAGTATGAAGCAATTTTGTTTCTGTTTGACATCACCACATTTAACTGAAAATGTGATGGAGCTGAGCCATTCCACGAACAATGTCATGCTTTTCCTCAGAGAACGGCAGCTTTGTGCTTTAGATAAGTCAGATGTGTTATTTCCGTTCAAATCCAGCTTCCCAAGGAGCAGAGGACAAGGTTGAGAGGGACGCAGCGTCAGCACTGCTGAAGCAACAGGCGACTGCAGCACCTGCCACAGACAACACAACACACCATGCAGCAGAGCATGCCATCACCTACCCCTCACGGCTGATCTACTACCTGAATGAGGACTCCGAGAGCACCCACCATGACCTCAACACCCATGCCAAGAACCAGGCCGCGGCTGACCAGGTAAGCTCACTCTGAGACGGGCTTGTGTTGAAAAACCAATGAGATCCGTCCTGCTGCACTGTGCCTCGCGAGTATAACAGAGAAGTGCATAATCAGAGCTCCTATAATGTCTAGCTTCCCTCTGGGCGTAATAAAATTTTGTGGAATGGAACTGAATTGTCTTGAATGGACGTATTTAATCTGCTGTGGGTGTTGAAATCGACTTATCTTTTTAATGTACAGCTTTAATATTTTTGTGTCATCTTCAGACAGTCCACCTCGCCCAGGCCAGTTTCCAGTTAGAGGCATTCGGTTCCAGATTTGTTCTGGATCTAACGTTGAACAAGTAAGCACATGCAACTCCTTTTGTTCCTTTTTGAGCTTTCTACAATAAGCTGTGATTATTGCTAGCAATAATAGCTCACTCTTTTTGAGTGGATTTCTTTGAAGTTATTATCAGTAATTGTTCCCTTACCTGTAGTCAAAAGATGCCATATTAGCTCCAGGTATACTGGGCCCCTTGCCAAATTGAACCCAAATTTCACACCTGCACAGAGGTTCTGGCATTAATGAGGCGCTGGACAAGTCAATCCATCAACCCATCATAATGCAGGAATATATCTGAGATTCTGGGATAGATTTTATTGAAAGCAATAAAATCTCCCTATTGTCAGCATCAAAGTGAGGGCCCAAACTACCCATTGACTGCTCTTGCATAAAAGCAATAAAACACTTGTTCAAGGCCCAAGTGACAGAAAAGGTTTAACTTTTTTTTATCTGGTGTTTGTCATCCCTGCTTTGGATTGTCACCCTGGGAAACAATCTATGTGACCCATGTATCGTTGCAGTTTCATTCCTTCCTGCTTCAATTTCATAACTGTGAACACACCATTTTGCGCCCATACTCTTGAGCAATTGCATGGGCAATTATTATTTACTCTGGTCAGGGTCCCATAGTTGTTGGGAAATTATCCCGGTCGACTCATGATCGGCTTATCAGAACACTTGGCCATCTCCAAAAATGTAATCAAAGTAACATGGAAGTTGTTTAAATTAGAGAGCAACTAGCTAAACAGTAATTTCTTGTGAAAGTACAGCAGCTTCAGACCTGATAATGTAGCAAATATCTTCCGTGGATAGAAAATATTTTAGTTTCTTATCATAAATTACTAAAATAGCTGCCATAAATAATCATTTTGATTTCTTCATTTAGCTTAAGCCCCAATTTGCTGCTCCTGGAACCTGAAGCTCAGGGCTATTACGAGACAGGCCAACACCTTGTCGGTCTTTAAACAAGTCCAACAACAAAAATATCCTAGTAGTTTACTCTAACACTATTTTTATGGACTTTCTGAACAATATAGATTTTTCTTGGGTGTTTATTTACACAGAAGCCAGTGATATGGGAAGTGGAAGTAAAAGGAAGGAGGCAGTGCACCACCAATAACCTTCCTGAGCGAAACATGCTTGAAGAATGAAACATGAAAGTTAGAGTAAATAGCCAGTGGAAAAGTAAGACAGTATCAGTGTTACAGTATTCACCTAAACCTTTATGATGTTTTGGCTCTTCACTTAAATGTGAGACAGCTTGATTGGAAACCCTTTACATGTCGTGTTGTCAGTATGTGTTGTACAAAAATAAAGATCACTGGTGTTGCTACCTCCATTTACCGTGTAATCGCTCAGTGCAAATGTAAAGACACTTTAAAGCTTACAAAAGTAGCTTTCTCATAAACCTCTGCCAGTTTTTGATCTAGAATTGTTTTCAGAACATAGAAGTCAGTTTTGTTTGTGCCCCATCTCATACTTACTGTAAGCTTCAGCCTCCGCACTGGAATACATTTGAAGGTGTTTTAATTTGAAAATAAAGTTCACATACTGCCTTGAAAAAGCAAATAAAGTCAAGAGGGAATATCTGTTTTTGTTTTAACTCAGAAACTAAAGTTCGTTTAGTTGATTTAACACTAAGAGACAAATTGTCTAAACACTGTTTTTTTTAAGTTAGTTGATAGCTCATTAATCTTGAATATTGACTTGTTCTAGCTTAGCACTGTTATATGAGCCAAGTAATTATTTCACAGATGCTCCTCGCCACGCTAAACAAGTACATATTTATATATTACCATAGTTTAAATTACTACTTACTTTATATTTACAGAATTTAAAATCTTGAAACAACTTGCATGAACAAAATAGCTACATACACTTTATTACAGTCACTTTGGTGCATTTCTCAAATCATTTCTGACATTTGCAAAACAGTATGTGCATTTCTCAAAACAATTCAGTAAAACAGCATGAGTTACCTGCAAAATCCAATTTCCTCCTCAAAATTCTTAGTTCATCTCTCAAAATTAAAGATCTGTGTCAGTAAGCATGTCAGCGCCTCAGAATGACAAGGCCATGTTTCATCATGTTTGGATGAGGCAGTCAAATGGATTGGTCATTTTGTCAATATAGCAGTGACTCTGAAGGGATGTTCTACTGTAAACTGTGGCCAAAGTTTAGATGACAAATAGTGTAAACTGTGATTGAGGGAGAATGGAAAAATTCACATTTGTGATTTTTCTGTAATTTCTTGAAAGACCGTGTCATTGTGATACAGAAAGGAAAACACAGCTCCACAGAAAACAAAGAAAAACAAAAAGCAAAATAAAAAAAACTTTACATGTAGTGATTGAGGAATTATAGTGTAGTCTTCCCTTACTTTTCATCTCCATGCTTTAAAATAATCCTCAATGGGGCTAGGGAATGACAAGAGGAACTCCATCTGTTGCGGGTTGCAAATCATAACCTGAAGACGTTGGAGTGATGGAAACTGGTGGATGTCCTCAGCTCCTTCTGCCTCTTCCTTTGTTTTGCCTCCTCGCTCCTCTTCCTCGTCTTCTCTCTGACTGTTGACTTTGTCCTAGTCCGTGTCCTTTCATTATCAGAAATGTTACATTTTCTGGCTATACACACTATATATTTGCCAGTTCATAGTTCATCAGAGACACAATTGAGCTATTTCAGAAACTGGTACATTTATCTTTGTTGGAGAAACTCAGCAGCAGTTTACCAGTTCAGGTCACATTTGGGGAAAACAAAAACTAACGGAAATGTATAGAAATATGCTTGACATTATAATAACTTGTTCAAGCATTTTGCATGTTAAGACATGCAATTAGTATGCTTTAATGTTGCGGACGTCAAGACAATTCAACAGAGACCGATACATTTTGATCAATCAACATGACAAAAGCAATTGAAAATCTCGGAAAAACATTTTAAATTAAAATAAATAAATAAATAAATAAATAAATAAATAAATAAATAATTCCAACAAAATGAGTACTCAGTGTTTGGTTAATGTTCACTGATATAACTTGAGACCAAGCAAGTTCAAAATCAAAATCTGCATGGTTTCTTTGACTTAATGGGTTGATAGCTGACACAACTAAATGTGGCTGAAATGTTTTACAGTGCAGGGGCAATACAGAAGTAGGATGACCCATCAGAACCACTGTGACCTCTTTTATGGAAGACACATTAGGTGAAACATAAAAGAGTCTTTAATTATTCAAAATGTTTTTAGCTGTTCAGACTTTGCTGAAATGGCATTTGAGTCGTATAAGAGTGCAGAAAGTCTATATTGCTATCGGTGCTGGAGTTAAAAATGCAGCCACATTAATGCTACGTGCAAAATATAATTGAAACTGCAAAGACGTTAGAAAGAAAATACCTAGGTCTGCTTGGTAACATGTTTTCTAGGAAACATTGAACTAAAATAAAATGAAAGCAAATTTAACAAAAAGATTATGGAGTTTTTGGTTTCTTTATTTATTTATTTTTTTTAGGAACAAACAATAGAGTTTTCTAGCTGAAGCAAACAAGAAAACAGTAGTTAAGAGCAAATATATATCATATATTATATATCATCTATATATCATATAATAGCATTAATAGATTGATTAATGCAACATTAGTTTCGGATAATGCAGTCAGGGATGATGTAATTTAAAACATCAACCTGCTGGTTCTTAATGGCTACAAATAATTTTTGCTCAGCTGCCAGTCTGCAGATGGAGACATATTTATAGCTATGCACTGAAATGAGGAAAGAGACAATGGTTTTGTGGTTTGCCATCCTTGTGTTGTTTAAACAGCTTTATGTCACGGATTCCTTTCAAAAAGCTAGTCTAAAGGTTCCACTTGCTTTCATGTCTTAATGGAGTTTAAATCATTTGTTCTGATGTAAAATATAGTCATTTAGCAAACATGTCAGACAAAATTGTGGCTGTTTTACTAATATAAAAAGTCACCATCGCATTATTAAGAAAGAGGAAGAAAGAAAAAAGAAAGAAAGAGAAAGAAGAAAGTAAAGAAAAAAGAATGGAAGATGAAGAGAGAGGGAGAGAGAGAGAACAGAAGAAAAGAAAGGGACCTTTATTAAGCATGAATAAACTAAAACGGGTTAAAGCAAAAGTATAACCAGAAAAAGACAGAAACAAAACAATTCCATAAATTATTACTAAACATAAATTATGCAGATGTTAAATATTTAAATCCTTGCCAACCTAAATCTATTTATTACCAATAAAAAGCTACATCAGTTTGAAAAAAAAGATGTGTGGAATTGGTATTCTACAATGTGGAATAAAAAAATTGTGTTTATTCCAAAATCTTTTTCACATTTTTGAATCAGACCTGGTATGAAGTGAACTGAATGCACAACACATCGCCCTTTTTCGGGAGAAATAAGGCGAAAAAGGGCGATGAAATAAGGCGAAAAAAGGCGAAAAAGGGCGATATATATATATGGCTTATAG
>NW_015113915.1:94429-103138 GCF_001443285.1 Poecilia latipinna | reverse complement strand
CACACACACACAATGGACTGTGATAAAAACTGCACAAAAATATCCGCAAAGCAGCGAGACTGCGAAAGGTGAACTGCGTTATAGCGAGGGATCACTGTACTTACGGGGTTTTCCATAACTTGTAAGCGAATGTAGTCTGAACTCATGTAACTTTAGTTCACCAGTCTTCTCTCTTTTTGAACCGCAGAGCAATGAGGTACTTTCTGATTTACTTTCCTGTGGGGTTGGCTTGAATGAAAGCAGTAGATTAGACTTTTCTGCAAACGCATGAATGGTGGGGCTACCTGGAAGGAATGAACCTTTAAGTAGGAAGACAAACAAAGAAAACTTATCATTTGAATGAGGATTTTTTTTCAATGGCACTAGTGGCATGTATTTAACAGTAGCTAGACAGAAAGCAAGGGAAGTAAAGCAGCAAATGGCCGGATGGGAATCAAACCAGAGGCTCTACCACTGAGCCTCTTGGTGTCCCCTTAAATATGGAGATTGTAAACATTAGAAACATTTTGAATGAACCTACTTCAAAGAACTGACGCCTTTTCTCATTTGACGGATGTGTTTTTTGTATGTGTGGACATTCTATCTTACCAATTCACAGGAAAAATATAAAGAAATGAAAAAAACATATAACACATTGTTCTGTAGGTGACAAGCTATATCTAAAATGAATTTAGCTGATTTTACAGAAAACCCTAGCTGGTAACAGTAAAGTGCCGGGATAAAATTACAAAGTGCAGAATTCATCGGTTTTCGGCAGCAGTTTTAGAAATCTGCCTGACTTTGTGTTTTTGAAGGTCAAACACTTAGGAGTATAAATACAGCCTGTGTGTCTTACAGAAAAATCACTCTGAAATTACAACCTAATGAACTTAATTTGCACTGCCAGCGCATGTTGTTCAATGTTAAGGAATCAAACAGAGAGCTGTGTGACCTTGATTGCCAGCTGTTTGCATGTTGGTTATCAATGAGATGGCCTTTTTTTTTTTTTTTTTTTTTTTTGGTGTGAGTGCAGCGTTTTGAAGTCTTTGTCTTGTGTTGTAGCTGCACCGGTGCTGCGCTAAATATAGCTGGATCTGCAAAGTGCTGCTGTTTGCTGGTTTCTCTGCTCATCTCTCGGTGAACCTGGGACTGGAAGCTGGGGGGAATTTAATTCAAACTGAATCGTTTCAGAGGATCAGGATCCCGTTTTACCTCGAGGGGCTTTAGGGTCTGCAGACGTGGAGTATTTGAGTGTCTGTGACCTTTCCTTAGCGCGTCTCCTTCATTAGGGGACAGATTGCAGCGTTGCATGAACGGCATGGGAGCATTACGTGCTGCAGCGGGGCTTGATTTGATCTGGCGCCAGACGTGAGAACCTCCTGTAGTTTCCTGGACCTTTCTCTCTGGCTTTTCCCTGCTGCTGCTGCTGCTGCTGCTGCAGTGTAGCATTCTGTCTGCTCGCTCAGGGACCTCTGAGCAGGACTCCCCGTTTGTATCCGTTTTACACAAGTCAAGCAGACATGCTCCTCAAGGTGCCCGTGTTGCTTTGCTCAGTCCCTTCACGCCCTGTACTCACGCTCCAACACGCAAACACCAAGACACCGTGGCATGGCCCACTCACTCGTCTCGTCCTGCTTCATCTGCCGAGCTAAAAATAGCCCCTTCGCTGAGGAATACCTCAGAGATGCTGCTCCTGCCCTGACTTTTCTCTACGAAAGGGTGCAGTTTCTGCTCACATGCTTCTTAGCCTCACTCGAACATGTCAGAGCTTTTCTTTTTCTTTTTTTTTTTTCTTCATGCACGCATGTCCACAGAGAGGGGGTGGGGGATTTTGTTGATTTGCAAGGTTAAATCCAGGAGGAAAGAGGAAAAAGAAGAAAAAAAAGCGCAGTTATGGCAGATTCTGCAGTCTTTGGAAGTCAGCTAACAGATTGAGTGTGTGTAACGGTGAGGGATGCTGACTCAGACAGCAGCAACTGACAGCAGGACTGTTGTGTTCAAGGTGAAAACTGGAGCCTGGTGATCATTTATCACATCAGGGCTTGTTTGCAGCTTTCATTTTGTTTTACTGGTTTCTGTTCCTGTCTCTATAAGCTGTTGGATGCAGTTGTACATAATTGTTTTCAGTGTTCTGTTTTTATTTTGTTTTTGTTTTTTTTTAATTTTATTTTTTTGCTTGGGTTGAGCGGGGCAGAGCTAAGTCATGAATCATACCCCTTCACTCTATTCAACTGGGAATGTTTGAGTAGCCTCTTGCTCATGTGCCAAGCAAAGCAGCCACAAAATGTGAGTCAGAGAAAACAGAAAACACGTTTTTCTAACAGGACTGAGTCACATTCTCCTGACATAAAGGGCATGTTGGGATATTTTCAGTGAGGCTCTCTCAGAAGGTTATAACCAGGTATTCTCTCAGTAGATAAGACTTGGCTGCTGCACCAAAGATCTTCCTGTCTAAAACACAAATTGAGAATGACATACACAAAATGATTCTGGTCACAGTAACTGTCTTAATATGAGTAAAAGCAGTGCAAAAATAAAAAGATAGCAGCTTAACTAAATGCTATTTTGTTGATAATTAGCTTTTCTGTTAGGTAGTTACCCTGTTTTGATCACAATATTGAATGTAAACAATCATCATCTTCTGATTAGCTGGACCTGCATTCTGAAGCTAACGGCTAATAAAAGAGCTGTTAGCAAAGTGGGCTTCTTCCATCTTCCACCACTTTATTAGAAATATTTCAAGTCACCGCTGCCTCCAACCTCTGTGTCCTGTGTAAATAACCATACAATTTGGTGTAAGCAGTCATCAAAAACAAACATGGCAACACTGTAAATGTTCTTAAAGTAGTGTTCACTGGAGGGATGTTCTGTTGTAAACTATGGCTAAAGTATTGTAAATTGTACTTGTGGGAGATAAATGGCAGGAGATTGGACAAGATCCACTTTTATGCTTTTACTGTAATTTGTTGGCAGACCATGTCATTGTGGTACAGAAAGGAAAAGACAGCACTGCAGAACTGAAAGAAATAAAACAAAATTACAAATGCAACAATCTGCTTAACGAAAACTGCACATGCTGTTGACCTTCTGTTGTCAGACATTTGACATCATGTTGTGCTCTTGCCATTTACGCTACATACCTTTCAGTTCATGGTTCACTGAGCTATAAAACTGCTTGGTCGTTGGTTCAATAGAGAAACTCATGATTCACCTTGGAGCAATTTGACCAATTCAAGACAGATTTAGACATAAGCAATTAAAAATGTAGAAGAAATGTAGTTAACTGTTCATAAATACTTGGATGAATGTACAAACACATTTGCAACTTGTTCACAGAAACTGATGTTTTGATGACTGAAGATGTGATATCAATTCTTTTCCAAGATATGCACCAAAGTGACTGAAAAGAAACTGTAAAATGTAGATGCCGAGGCACTCATATTTTGCTTTAGAGATAGCCACTGCTTCTAAACTTTTAACAGAAACCCATTTCAGACATTGTGGCTGATCCTATTTACTATTTCATTCATTTTAACAGTGACCTGCTGTCTTCCGATTACATTGAGATCCACTACGAAAACGGAAAACCTGTCCTGTCGAAGGTAATCATCTTCTTCCCCTGGCACTCTCTCTGTTCTGCTATTTTCAGGTTTTTTTTTTTCTTTTTCTTTTTACAGATCAGAGGGCAATGATGGCATTTATAGATTGGCTTTGTGTAAAATCAGAAAAGCAGGTAGTGAAAGAAAATAGTTAAAAATGGCATCAGCTCTGACGCGCAACGATGAGCTGTTTTCTAGGAAAGCATTGAGACAGACGGACAGACAGAAAGACAGATAGACAGACAGATAGATAGATAGATAGATAGATAGATAGATAGATATCTATAGTGGAGGGGTTCAGAGCTTGGTTTCTGCTGCTGCTGATTCAGGCACAGAGCTGGGCTGGGCACACTCGGGCTGAATCAGCAGGGTTTCACTTCCCTGCAGCCTCCTGCTGGAGCTTTGGTCACATGATGGGGGAAGGAAAAAGCACTCTGCAGTATCAGTGCAGGCTGAGAGACAGATAAAGTAGTGTGAGAGAAGGTAAGAAAATAGCTGCTGAAGGAACGATGTGCAGGAAAGGAGGAGAGTTTCTGAGCAGCTGAGTCTCAAAGCAGAGCCAGGAGATGCCTTACAGAGTATTAAATTTACGCCTTAACGAGCAAAAGATTGAGACCCCCTGCAGCAATGCGCTGCAAGGAGTCCAAACTGACATCTGCAGCACAATCTGTTACACTTTTAGACCTGCGTGAACATTAGAAGGATCTCACAGTGAAGCTGCTTTATTTTGGTGATGCATTTGTAGCGTTTTCCTCCCTAGGGCGGGGAACACTGCTACTACCACGGCCAGGTGAGGGGGAGCAGCAACTCCCACGTGGCCTTATCTACCTGCAATGGGTTGCAGTAAGTGAACAGCAAAGTTGTGTGCTAAGAATACCTCATACAGCTCAATGCACTCTGCTCTCTCCTCATTATTGACTGGCCTCTCCCTTTTACTTTTTTCCATTCTCTCTGTCTGCCCTGGCAGCGGGATGTTTGACGACGGAGTCCATGCATATCTAATTGAGCCCTTACACCAGGCTCACTTAATTGTAAGTTATTGCATTTGCAGAGAAGTCCTACAATGTGTCAGAAATCTTATAAATACCTATTAGCGATTTGTAGTTGTAAACTGCTCAATAGCATCTTTCAGCACCTTAGTTGGAAATTGCAATACAGTAAACAGTGTGACAGTATTTAGTTTTGAATCTGCTTCATTGTTGGAAACAGTTCCACAAAGACTTTATTTATTTGGGTTGGAAGAAACTAATCTGCTGTCTATGGGCTCTATGCCCACAGGACTTCTTGACGTCTCCCATAGAGTTAAATACAAAACATTTAATTTGTAGATAAAATAATGGAGAGAAAACTCATTTTCAAATTTTCTTCATTTTTTTATACTATTAGCAAATTATAAATATTTGAATTTAATTTCACTTGAGCAATGTAATTGTAATCTCATGGAGAAAAATGTTCAATACTTGAGAGCAATATCAACATTCGTAACTTAGACTTTGAGAGAATTTATTATTATGTATAATTTAAAAAAATGTCAAATGAGGGGAAGTTTGGAGTGAAGAAAAACACATTCTTCAATTATTTTTGACATTTATTGTTTCTTCACTAGTAATTTATGACATCCCAGAGTGTTAGCTAAACACAGATGCAATCAATGCTGGACATTTTTGAAGAAATATTGTTGATGTTGGAGATGGGGCCCCCTACTCCAATTCTGAATAGGGCCCTGTAAAATATTGGTTCACCCCTGCAAGAGAATCAACAAATAAATGGATAAATAAACAGAAATGCCATAATCCTGTGAGCAGCATGTTGTGCACAAAAATAAAAGATTATGTTTCCCTATGTTAAAGCATTTCTATGATTCACTGTAATCTTGTTTAATCTAAGACATCTGGCAATTTACTCAATTGTTTCTTGTGAAAAATTCCCCTATTTCTGTTTTTATTCCTGTTGTTGACTTCTTCCCACATTGTTCTGCTATCGGCTTTCCACGTTTATTTTTGCAATTGCTTCGAAGAAATACATCTTCTTGCCTGTCTGAGTTCCTATTGTGATGTTTTCTTCCATCCTGCAGGATACAGCTGCAAGGCCTCACACAATAAAGAGAGCAGCCTCAATTCTATCCAACCACTGGTCAGAGGAACAGGGTAATGTTGTCATTTATCACCTTACATAAGCTTGTCCATCACTCCTCCACCCATGACCAGCACCACACCCTCAACACTGGCTCTCTGTTACTTAGCACACTGGGGAAGATGAGAAATGACTTAGATTTGTTCTAGGAAAGTACCCCAGTAAAAGCCCATCCCAGCTGGCCTGAATGCACAACTTGAAGCCTACATGGTGGTAAATATCTCACATGTTTATGTTGAGCTGTCACTGTTTGCCTGTGTGTGTTTGCAGTGTACGAGGACGGGGAGGAGGACCTCTTCTCCGAGCTAAATGAGTTATCCTGGCTGAGGCGCAGAAAAAAACGAGCAGTGAGTCCCTCTGAACCGATGGAACACTTTTAGATCACCGTCCCTCGTGTTTACAACAATGAATTTAGATTAGTCTGTGCACGGTTAAACATGCGGTGCACCGCCTCAAATTACATGTTTTCAATTGCCTTGTAATTGTTTGTTTTGCTTCGCAGATGCCTCGTAGCGCCTTTGAGGAGATGAAGTATTTGGAAATCATGATTGTTAGTGACCACAGTATGGTATGTGGTTTTACTGGAGGCAGTTGTGTAAATTCCATTCTTTTGGCTAATTTCATTTTGTTTTTGTTCCTAAGCTTCTACTAGACAGTAAAAATCACAAGTTTGGTTTTATGTAAAGCTAAGGCATAAACTGACTTCATTCTTTTTGTCCTACTCTGGAGCCCTGTTGTGACATTTTGCATGCTTAGATTTGAGGTTGGAGTTCCCCTTTTTTGTGTGTGTGGGTGAATGTATTTGTGTGGCTCTCATAAATGTAGTTATCTTTCATACTTACATAAAAAAGCCAGTATAATCTTCAACTTAAACAGTTTCAATGTATGTATGTATAGACTTAATTAGCCTAATTGATTATTTTCAGAACCTTTTCTTTTCAGTTGTCGTCAGACTTGAGTATCATAACTGTATATGGAGAAATATCTAAAAAAGCTTAAAAAGAGAAAGTAGCATCAACAACATGCCCAGCTGTCATTCGAGTTTATTAGGTGAAGATTTATGCTGATTTATACGGTGATGAAGGTCCAGAGAAATGTAATATGAGCGCAGTAGCTTGGAGGCATAACAGACTATCACCACACTCAAATTCACTGAATTTTTATTCCGAAGACACTCTCTACAGCAGTATGCAACTTTTATGTAAAAACAAAATATGGTTTTAGCATATTTGTTAAAACTATTACTATGTCTTGACAGTATGGTATGAGATAATATGTGAAAAAATTAAGCTCCTCCATCTCTTCCCAGTGGTATTATTGCCATCTACAGAAATTGCACCGCTCCCAGTCAGACACAACCAATCAGAGCCAGGAGGAAGGTTTTAGCACTGTCTACCACCCTTGTGTAAATGCAATTATTGAACCATAAATAGATACAGTAGGTGGGGTGACGTCCTCTATAATAGCAATAATTGCAAGTGACAATTAGGTTTTTGCAAATGAAACCATAACCTAACCAATAACCCAATTGCATAAATTGCAGCAGTCACATTGTGGTCCTCCACCGCAGTGGTCGATTGATTAGACTACTTTTTATTGTTGGCAAACCTGATCAAGAAAGAGAAAGTAGGTAGGATTTGATCTTAAAAGTTTTGAACACACATTGTTCAGCGGTCGTTGTTGGCGAGCCTTGAAAAGTAGGCCACCGTAAGATGAACTAATGGTGTATTCAATTTGTACCAGAGTCTCTCGAGGTCAGATTCAATATGGCTGACCTGTATTGGCTTGTATTACTAATGGTCCTTAAGTACTTAGCATCTCTACAATTGGTAAATCTATATGGTTTTATGGCTTGTAACTCTAACCACACCTCGACTTGGCTGTGTTATTGTCTGAGATTGTAGTTCAGATTTCACTGGCAAATTCAAGTCGAGCATAGTACCCAAAAATCTGCTTAATGTTATTTTAAAGTTGTCCCTTTTATGCAATTTTGAACATTTAACTTATGACACCAATGGAAATGTATGCAACTGTGGACAAATTTGAATAAATTACATATTTTTTTTGTTAGAGTAGATTTTAAAATATTAGGGTTAAAATATCAGTTTTGGGGTTTTTTTTTCTACAGATTACATGTTGCAGGTTCTTGCTAAAACTAAGTTTCTGGGTCTTGAAGTTAAATTTTTAGAAAACTAAACATGCAAAATTGAAATAAATGAACAGTTGTCAGGGTTGGAGTTTCAAATTTAATTTGCATTGACAACTGCAGGAAGAAGAGGACAAATATCCTCTTGTTGTGAGAAGCTCTGCAAAGCCAGAAGCATTTCAATTAAAACAAATTAAAAGTAATGCACTTAGGAAGTGCAAGCAGCTGAAATAAATAAAAGCTTTAATAAATAAGATTCTTCCCTATTTCTCTGACATTTTACATGCTTGGAACACAGCAGTAATCCCTATTGACCTGAGACAGGAAATGTTGAAAAGGATTAAATGTCAGGAAATGCCCTGCATCCCTTCATTAATATTTCAGGCCTGCCTCTTTGTCCCCCACAAGAGGGAGCTTTGTCTCTGAAAACGCGTGTGTGCATCATGAAGTCACACTGTAACTAAACCATCATGTGTCCTTTTTCTGTCTCCGCAGTATAAAAGACACAAAAACAAGCAGCACACGAAAAACTTTGCAAAATCAGTGGTGAATCTTGTTGATGGCGTAAGTACCCTCTGTAGCTTCCCTTTCGTGAATGCATTGCACAACATTTAGAGCAGTCACCACAAGGATTGTGTTTTGTTTTCAACAATTTCTCCCCTGCTCTCAGAATTCTAAATCCAAACTCACCCCTGCTGTGGTTTCTCCTTCCTGTGCTGCTTTCTCTTATCCCCCCCCCGTTGCTCTCTCTGTCTCCGTGTGTGTTTTTTTTTTTTTTTTTTTTTTTTTTTCTTTTTTTGGCCCCTTTTAATCAAAGTTTTTTAAACCCCACGGACCACCGCGGGTGGGGCT
>NW_015113915.1:81881-91184 GCF_001443285.1 Poecilia latipinna | reverse complement strand
GTGTTTTTTTCTTTCCCCCCCCCCTTTGCTCTTTTTGTCTTTTTTTGTTTTTTTTTTTTTTTTTTTTTTTTTTTTGCTTCCATTCATGGCACACTTCAATGACAGATCTTCAAAGACCAGCTGCACACGCGTGTGGTGCTCGTCGCTTTGGAGATCTGGACAGACAAGGATCAGATCCCCATAGGTGTGAAGCCGCTGGAAATGCTGCGAGATTTCTCCAAATATCGCCAGCAGAGCATCAAGCTGCACGCCGACTCCGTGCAGCTCCTCTCGTAAGTTCTTTGTAATGCCAGATAGAAGAGAAATGATTCTTCTTTATTTACTTTCATTTCGTTTAAGCTCTATGCTTTATAAATAGTTATCTGCCCCAAAACAGAACTCCTTGTTTATTCACATGTCGTTAAATGGTTTTATCTTTTGGCTTGATGCCTTCTTTTTTATTTTTTATTCTGTTCCAATTGCAGAAATGTGACCTTCCACTACAGGAGAAGCAGCGCCGCGTATTTTGGCGGCATGTGCTCCGTGAGCCGAGGAGTGGGGGTCAACGAGGTCAGATTTACTGTGATATAGCCACAGCCGAATCTACAGACCCAATGAA
The DNA here is from genome assembly GCF_001443285.1 of Poecilia latipinna. NCBI lineage: Eukaryota > Metazoa > Chordata > Actinopteri > Cyprinodontiformes > Poeciliidae > Poecilia > Poecilia latipinna. The sequence continues at coordinate 90,586 of NW_015113915.1, read as the reverse complement.
CGCACTCCAATCACAAATAGTTTTGCATTTTATGGGGATTCTACTTAATGAGCCAACACAAAGTGATGAAGCGGAACGAAAATGAAGCATTGCCATTACAGCTCATGACTATGTTTTGCTCTAAACAGATCCTTTGTAGCTTCGGGTGTATGTTTTAACTTGGTCCAGCTCCCCTGTCGCCACAGGATGATGCTAAAGGTCATTGTGTGCTCAGGAGGATGTGCAATGCTAGTTTTCCTCCACATATAGTAATTGAATGCCAGCCAAAATGTGCAGATTTGATCTCATCTGACAAAACACATTCTTAACATGTTTCTTATGGCAAACTGGAAACAGGACTTTTTATGTTTTGTTTGTTTCCTGCCACTCTGGCCAGATTTGTGGAGTGCATGACAAATAAATACCTATGACGCTGACACAGAGTGTTATATATTTAAATGACACCACTTGACCACATGACCATAGTCCACTCCCCTTCACTGAGTCAGTAATCTCCAGGGATGGATGGGTCAGAATATCCTGCAGCTTAAAGCAGAAACAACTGAAGTTATTTTTTTGGGGTGTCCCAAACAGGCTAGGTTGAAAATCAGAACTCATCTGGACAGCAGCTAAATACAAATGCAAGCTACATTTTTTTTCAGATTTTTTTTTTTTTGTGAAACATTTTAAGAAATGATGCATCAGTTTTCTTCTGTTCACAAATATCTGCTTGTGTATCTACGAACATGCTGATGTTTAACCCGTACTTGCTGCTGTCTCTACAGTACGGCACCACCTCGTCCATGTTCGTGTCTCTGTCTCAGAGTCTGGCACAGAACCTGGGTATCCAGTGGGACCCTGCAGCCAAGAGAAGTATACATGAAACACATTTAGTTTGCCCACCGCTACTTTACTTGAAAGACCAGACTTCTTTCCTAGCATTTAAAGTAGAAAACAGTAGTCTATAGATAACTGGGGGTATTTCAGTTGGTGATAACAGTGTAGATTCTCAGTCCTGTTGGTCAAGGTTAGATAAGAAGGCGGGCGGTTGTGTCTAAGCGTCCACAGATGTTTCCTCCTCCTCCGAAAAGACTTTCACTGAGTTTCAACTTCCTCTTAAAAAAAAATAAAAATACTCCTGTTACCTCAGTTTTAGTCCCTCTTAGGTCTCTCCATGTCCTTTCTCTCTCATTTCAGGCTGTTTTGCTTCAGTTGAAAAGCTTGAATCAGGACCATTATTTGTTTAATAATCTATTTATTACATTTTGCCTGAAATATGGTTGATGAACTTTGTGAAAAAACAAATAGAATCTTTTGACATGCAAAATTTGGATAAATGATTCATTAGTCGGCAGACATAAGACACTTTCACTCCAGGCACTTGAGGCCAAAGGGTCACACAGGGCCTGACAGGTCCAACACTGATAACTTAAAAATGTGCTGAGAGCAAAATTGTGAAAACAAACAAGCTTAGAAAGTGTGAAACTTGCAGCTACTCAGCAAACTGCCTCAGATATCCAAATCCTCCGGTAAATGTGAGTGTTTTTTTTTTTTTTGTTGTTTTTTTTTTTTTGTGTTCTCATCTTGCAGAAGAGTGTGGGTGTGCAAACTCTTGGAGCGGCTGCATAATGGAGGACACTGGGTAATGTCAACATTCACATACCTATACACACGAGAGAGAGAGAGATCAGGGTGAAACCATAGCCGATGCTTTATTTATGCGCTCGCAGTGGTACAGTGATCAAGAGTTTAACTATGTGAGGATTTTCACTTTTTAGTTTTCAACTTGCTGTGCAAGTCTACGGAGTTTTAAAGGACAACCTCGGACAACGTCTTGCGTCCACAGACTGTTGGCTCATATCTAACTGAGGCAGTGCTTGGGTACACAGTTGAACAGATGAAGATGGCTCCTTCTGACCTCTGGAAATTGTTCCCAAGCATAAACCAGATTTTTTTTTTCTTTTGATTTTCCCACTAGGAAGTAGTGTGCTCAAAGTGTTTCCTTGAGGTACTGCCAGGGATTTTTTTATTTTATTTCTGCCTTTTCTTCTAATATAAAGTTTCTATAGTTTCGTCTTACATTGTGTAGTCTCCAAGGAGAAGGTGGGAGTTGGATGCAGGCTCACCTCAGCTATTAATACAGTGCGAGCAAGCAATATAGAAAATCCACAAGATGTGCCACTGAATGGTTTAGGTCTAAAAACACATTAATAACTTATAGGACGTCATTCTGATGTAAGTGCATATTGAAAATGCCTCTGAAGGAAAGCAGATCTTTAAGCTCTCTGGCTACACTTTGAAATATTGACGCTGCTGTTGTTTAACATCAAATGGATGTCTTCTCCGGCTGCAGGGTCCAACATCCACAGAGGTTCTCCAAATGCAGCATCTCCGACTACAGGGAGTTTCTTTTGAAAGGCGGAGGCTCATGCCTATTTAACAGACCAACAAAGGTTTGGTGCACACATACTTCTTCCCCTTTCCTTACCTGTCCTTCCTGCCATGCTTGCCTCATGCTGTCTCTTCTTGCTTTGGCAGCTGTTTGAGGTGGCACATTGTGGAAACGGATATGTAGAAGTTGGAGAGGAGTGTGACTGTGGACTGAGATCAGTAGGTTTTTGTTTTTCTCTTGCTTTGTTCTGCACTTTTGCTGTCACCTGATTTGCTAAGATAGATTAAACCTTTTTTTTTGTTGTTGTTTATCTTGAGGACTGCCACAAGGGCTGCTGCAAGAAGTGTTCCCTTGCTAATGGAGCGCACTGCAGCGATGGGCCTTGCTGCAACGTCACATGTCTGGTATGAGTTTGGTTATAAAACACAGAATGTTTGGAGTTCATTTGGGGGGGGGGGGAAATCCAACAAAACAAACCTTAATGCTTTTCTGCATTTCTTACCAGTTTTACCCACGTGGTTACAGCTGTCGCTACGCTGTGAATGACTGCGACATCTCAGAGACCTGCACTGGAGACTCTGGACAGGTGTTTTCTATTTTTGCAACATTTTTGGTTTTTTTGTTTTACATTATTTTTTTTTTATGTGTTGAGGAGGATTGCTAAGAAGCTGTGCTCTGTTTATGACCTTGTAGTGCCCCCCCAACCTGCATAAACAAGACGGCTACATGTGTCAAGTCAACCAGGTATGAGAAAAAAAGCTTTTGTGTGACTACGAAACAAGAGCAGCCACATAAAAATGTTAATTTACCCCTTTTTTATGTTGAAGGGTCGCTGCTACACTGGAGAATGCAAGACAAGAGAAAACCAGTGCAAATACATCTGGGGATCGAGTGAGATTGCGTTGATTCTTGATTAAGCCTGTGGAGATCCACAAAAGAGATTGTGGTCATTTGTTGCCTCTTTATTTCAGAGGCTGGAAGTTCAGAGAAGTTCTGCTACGAGAAGCTGAACACGGAGGGGACAGAAAAGGGCAACTGCGGAAAAGACGGCGACCGATGGATCCAGTGTAGCAAGCAGTGAGTCACAAATGAAGACACTCTGCAGCTTCTCAGCTTTAAATTCAATTTCTGCTTATTTTACAATTCCCCAAAAGGGGGCACCAAACAACTCTCTTTGTTGAGGAACTGTCCTTTTTATTCAGAATCGAACAGTATGTTTTAATATAATTAAAAACTTGTTTTGTTATAAGTCAATTCAAAAAGTGTAATTTATGTCCTTTATAGATTTACTACATTTATAGTAATATTTTCAAATAGTGTATTTCTTTTCATTTTGATGAAAACCAAATGTTTAGTTCCTCAAGCAAACATTTGACCCACAGAGCTACTGCTGAAGTGGCTGGCTATCTGTATGGCTCTGTGTTCGAGCATATTGGTGGACAGTTAAGTGGAGGAAAAAAGTTCAGTAGCAAACGGTGCATTTTAAAGCCAGGATTGCACTGCACTATTCTAGTTAAACTCTATGTACCAAACTAATCAAAACCGGCCTTAGTCTAGGTATTTCTGTTTAATATGCCTTCATCTGAAAAATGCTGCAGAGTTTGGGTTTTTTTTTGTTTGTTTGTTTGTTTTTTGAGGTTGTGTTTGATGATATTTTACACTTTGGAGTTCATAGTGGTTTGATTTGATCCAATAAAGGGAAAGGTTTAGATGTTAATGGCATCTTCCTAGAGTCTTTAACAAACAATCTCTGTCAAAGTTTGTAGGCGCTCAGCAGCACAATCTGCACTGGGAACTCACCGATTTCGCTGAACCGCGCTCCGCCACCAGGCGTTTCCTGGTGAGACGCGGTGCCGGGAAATTGGTGAGTCAGATGAGGAGTGAGGTAACTCAATGGTGAGTCACCTGATCTTTAGGTCATTCAGGTTAAAGAGCTGGGGGTGCTGCAGTGGCACAACCCATGAATGGAGGCCCTAGTCCTTGACGCGGCCGTCAGAGGCTCGAGTCCTGGCCTGATGACCTTTGCAGCATGTCTTCCCCCTCTCTTATTACCCACTTTCCTGCCTGATCACTCTCAAATAAAGGCCGCTAGAGGCAATAAAACGTTGTTTTTTTAATTTTTTTTAAAGATCCGTGTCTTTTTTTCTGCTACAGTGACGTGTTCTGTGGTTATCTTCTGTGTACAAACGTGGGGCGAACACCTCGCATTGGAATGATGAAAGGAGACATCACTCCCACCTCCTTCAACCACCAAGGCAACGTGATACAGTGCACGTAAACACTTTCGATTTGTTATAGCCCTGTTTAACACCACAACCAAGGTTTACAGGGACAATTTTCTGACAACATTTGGTTCTGTTCTTCCTCCATTTTCATCTCGTCCTGCCAGTGGTGCCCACGTCCTTTTGGACGATGACACCGATTTAGGCTACGTGGAGGATGGGACTCCCTGTGGGCCGTCAATGATGTGCCTTGACCATAAGTGTCTGCCCATCCAGTCACTCAACACGAGCACCTGCCCCATTGGGCCTAATGGACAGGTGTGCTCTGCCCATGGGGTGAGTCTCAATGGATCCAGTAATTGTTATTTTTAATATGAACTGGAGAAATAAATTATTTTTCTTACAAGGTTAGTGGAATGACACAATATATGCTGTCAGACTTTGGTCTCATGTGAAACCTGCTTGAAATATGACAACTTTGTCCAAGCAGACATGAGAAAAAGACAGTTTTACTGAATGACAACATGGATAAATAAAAGTAGATTAATTGATGAATAGCAAAAAAGCAAAAACCCCACAAAGGATGTACCAATGCATACTGAAAAAAAAAAAAACTTGTTTTATTGTTTTATTGTTTAAATAAGCTCTGTAAGTTTTGCTAAATATGCAATTGCACAGAATGTAACGCATATGCTTTGTACGTAAAACAGCTTGAAAGGTGAACCTGAGTAATATTTCCCTGTTTCTCTTTTTCTGGCACAATAAATGGCTGCTGGGCAAAAGTTCCTAAGGAAGACGTTTCCCAAAATAGACCTGATGCATAAGCAGATTTAAAAAAAAAAGAAAAAAAAAAGCTCCTGCTTCTCCCCCTCACTGCTTCATTAATTTCTGTCTGCTCCAAACAGGTGTGCAACAATGAAGCCACATGCACATGTGACGCCACATGGGCAGGGACAGACTGCAGCATGCCTGACCCGCCCAAAGAGGCCGACATCGCTACAACCGAAGAAACCAAGGGTCGGTTTCTCCCTCTGTCAGCCTCTGCCTTCTAAAAAAAGAAAAAATATTTATTGTAGACAAGTTCGCGTGAAGTTATTATCAGGTGAAACCAGATATTTACATGCATTGTATAAAATGACCAAAATTATTTCTATTTGATAAATGCCAGAATAAAACAGAGAAGATTTCTTGGGGAGATTTTTTTTTTTTAATATATATATATATTATTTTCACCAAACAAGCCGGATATTAAGGAGAGAATTACGGACCTCAACATGTCTGGTTCGTCCTTGGTTAGAGTTTACTGAGACCTGAATGCGACGTAAACGGTGTCATAGAGATTACCATATTTTTATGTAAAACGTGTGCGTCGACCCCAGAACAAAAAGCAAAAGTTCTTGTGATGATGCAAACTGAACATGGTAAGAGAATCTCATTATCCACAGTCTTGTACTGACATGAAAGGCCATTCAGTGAGGAAGAAGTCATATATCCAAAAGCAACATAAAAAAAAAAAAAAGATTGTAGTATGAAAATCCCCCCTGGATCAAATTTCTTCAACGTTTTGAAGCCCATTGTTACATTTAGAAGGAAAAAAGGGGAAAGTTGCCTGAGTACCATCCAAACTGTGAAGTAACTGACTGTGTGGGTGTTTTGCAGCAGGAAGGAGTAGTGCACCTCCCAGAATAGAAGGCATCATGAGGAAAGATCATCTTTTAAAAACAATGCAGCCTGAGGGGTCATCAGATAGGAAGTTAAATCTTGGACACAGATGGATTTTCCCAAAGTACTAATCACCCAGCCAAATTAAATACCGAGTTTATTCAGGACACTAATGCAAAACAGTGAGAATAATAAGCTCATTGGACTTCTTATGTAATACATGTAAATGTCTGGTTTCCAATGTCCATATTTATTTAGTATGGACAGGTCTTATACATTTCATATGATAGGCGTTAATCGCAAAATCTTTGATTTCATTTAGATGCGAGGTGGTTCAAAGGGATTACAGATGTTCCAGGGTTGTAAAAAAAAAAAAAAAGACAAAAACACCAAATTTAGCCGGTAATATTGAGCTAGAGTTTGCTTTGATTCTGAACAGAAATCCCAACGCAAAATTTCAGCCTCATACCGGCTACCGCGACCACAATTTGAAGGATGGGAATTGCTCCATCCATGACTCTGCAGCAGGAGGTTGCGTTTTTGTTTTTGACAGGGTGGTAATAATGCTCCTTTTCCCTCTGCACAGTGAGCGTGGCCACTAACAGGCTGATAGGGGCAGTAGCAGGGACCATTCTGGCCCTGGGGGTGATTTTTGGAGGCACAGGGTGGGGAATAGAGTAAGCATCTTTAACCCTTTCACAGCTCTTCCTCCTCATAGTGGTGCCTCAGTGTGCGGGCGGTCTCGTGAGCCGGCCTGAGCCCGTGTGTGCGTCCCGGTGGCTTTGTGTTTCCTCGTGTGTTGGTGATGACCATATTAGTTGTCATGTGATTGGTTGTTTTCAGTGTTGTGTGATTGATCGATGGATTCCCCTTACACTCCTCCTCTTCTCCTGTTGTCCCCCATTATGACAAGCCTCTCTCTTCATTCTCCCTCCCTCCTCTTCTCATCCAACCTCTCTCTTTTACTCTCAGTTGTTATGTGGTTGCTCCTGTGATCCTCTCCTTTCTGGGGCATGTGGGGCATTTAGATGAAATTGTCCAGTTAGTGGAGGCTGTGTGGTGACTGGGACCCCTTAAAAAAAAAACATTTTGTACTGCTCATACCGCAGGTCACACATATTCTCATATATCAGCTGTCAGTCTTTCTTCAGCGATGGATACCCAGGGTCAAGTCTTCTTCACAACCTTAACAAACCAAAGGCAAATATTACCTCTAATGACGACAAATAAGTGTAAACATTTCCAGGATGTTGCCTTGATTCCTGGTGCATCCCAAATTAAAATATTATTGAAAAGTGTAATTAGTAAAGTAGTTCAGTTCAAAAGGTGAGCCTCGTGTATGCTTTTACTCCAGGCAGAAATATGTATGTCAACATTTTCATTTCTATTAAATTTGATTATGGTTACCGTCACGATATGTGAATGAAAAGAACCCAAAAACATGCAGAAAGCAGGCAGAATCAAAAGTTTGGACTTTTGCTCAGTTGGCCGAATTCCTTTTTCTTCTTCAGCCTTGTAGGACGCTCATGCCCTCTGTAGTTCAGAAGCACCTTATGCAGTTATTCATGTATTGGTGCACTTGTCTTTATCACATGTTTTTCTTCTACTCAGCTCTCTATTAATATATTTGGAAACAATTGTAGCCCATAAATTTTGAAGCACCCTTTGCTTAATAATCCTTTTAGGACATGTTTGTAGTCATTTTTTGCTTTCACAAATTTTTCCTTTATTACTGTATGTTGCCAATAAATATCCTGGCTGCTGACAACTCGGCAGGTCTATCAGATTTTACAGCCAGAAACATTTTTTTCTATTAACATATCTTTTTAAATAAATTATATTGTCATATTCAAATTTTCTCAGAAACAAGATTTTGGATTTCCACTGCAAGCCATAATCTTATCACTTGTCAAAAAATGAACACCTGAAATGTATAATTGTATCTGTTCAATATCCGTTTGAGGTTTTTGAACTGAATTACTGGAAGAAAATAACTTTTCCATTATATTGTAATTTATTGAGATGCACCAGTGCATTTAAACCACGCTACACACTAAAGGGGGTTGAAAAGCATGCAAAATACATCCTCAGATTCAATCATTTTCCTGTAATAGCACTCTTGGTGTGTTTTTGATGCCATGTGAAATCCTTATTGTCTAGTTACATGTTACAAATCCAGGAAGTGAGTATAGAAACTCATGTCTTTTTCCCCATAACCCTTCACAGGTCCTAGTGCCACCAATCTAATAATAGGCTCCATCGCCGGAGCCATCCTTGTGGCTGCCATAGTGCTGGGGGGGACTGGATGGGGCTTTAAGTAAGCAACACGCCGCATGCCTCTCCTGCTGTAACTCTAGCATCCCTGCTGCTTCTAGACACCAGGGTTTGAGCTCCTGCTACAGAAAATGGTTCCAAAAGGAAAAAAAAAAAAAAAAAAAAAAAAAAAAAAA
>NW_015113915.1:68838-78766 GCF_001443285.1 Poecilia latipinna | reverse complement strand
AAAAAAAAAAAAAAAAAAAAACATGCTACGCCAAGATGCACTCGCAAAGAGCGTGTGCTTTACTGAGGTGCAGTGGACATTGTTTATAATGCATCTGAATTTGAGTTCATCGCAAAAGGCTCGAGGAGGTCTGTGCATTTGTAGCAGAACCTCAAACTGATTGGACGGGCAGATTCTCAGTGCTTGACATGCATGTTCAGTGAGGGGAAACGGTGCTTTCGATTTTTAAGGTTTAATTTCCCTCTGAAATCCAACGATGTAGCATGAAAATAGGTTTTAAGCTCCAGTTTGAAGCTGATTAACCTGCTGTCTCGAGCAACAGGGGTGTTATAAACTCTAATCCAAGCAGACCGAAGAACTAAATTAGAAGTATTAATCCTGCAGCCACGAAAGCATGCCAAATAGCAAAGCATCATGGTTCTCAGCATAACAGAGCAACAGACAAAGGGGGAGAAAAAAAAAAAAGATAAATAGTCCAAACACGTTCTCTGCATGTTGACTTGTTAACTTGGAGGAGGTCAGCTCATTGCACAAAGGCTGAACCAAACAGCACAGCGATCTGGTCCCGACTTTGTCGTCCTCTCATCACTTCCATGATTTTTCTCCCGAACCCATCACTGTTTTGAGGCTGAGCCTTTTAAACGGAGTGGTGAGAGCGACAGCACAGACACAGAGAAACGCACACAGAGAGAAGCCAGGACCTTTTTGTTGCCTGCAGCCTTTGTGGCATGGCTGGCCACACCCACCTGGATGGCAAGGCTCGGACCCGACCACACCAGCTGCCATTGCTGCCTGCTTCACAGACCTGGTACAGACACGGCGCACTGCACTGCATGAACCACGCACAGCAATAGTGCCGCCCTGAGCTGGCTTACTATTGGAAAAGGTGCATGACAGGGTGATAGAAGCCCCACAGCAAGCCACAGTACGGGGAGGTTATGCATCACTCCTGTTGTCGTGCTCAGTGTTGTCCCACCGTTCTTTGGTAGTAGTTATTGTTGCTGCTGCCGCTGCTGTCGTCGTTGTTCTTGTGGTTGTCTACTCTCTCCCTCCTCCATAGAGTATATTTCCTGTTAGTTCCTTCCTCCTAGATGGTTTTGTTTTGAGTGGAACAATGTCTTTCCCATCAAAACTGGTATTGAGTCTCCCGCACCTCACTGTGGAAGCTGATGTTGCACGCACACAAGCCAGTCAGCACTTGTCTGCAAAAGAGGCAAAACAGAGGATGTTCATACTCGGAAACCAGCATGGGTTCTTTATTTTCCACTAAAACGTGGAGATTACAAGTCTGGGATTAGGAGTTAATATATTCAGTGTTTGATGCCTTAAAAATACAATTTATCGCAAAAGGATTCATACCGCTTGAAGACGAAATAATGAGATGTTTTTAAAACAAATAAAATTGGAACAATTTGTGGCAAAAAATTGTTGTCTGTCATGATGAGTTAATACTCTGTAGAATTATCTTTTGTTGCGATTACAGCAACAATTCTTTTAGTCCCTCTTTGCAAAATAACTCTATCCCAGTCAGATTGGAGTAAAAGCAACTTTAATCTGTTTTTTTTTTAATACTTACTAATTAAGGGATTTCTGAAGGCAAATAATTTCCCTTAATTTTATTTACAGCACTTTTCAATTTCTTTTTGTAAAACATTTCTTACTTCACAACATGGGAACAAGGTCAAGAGGTATGAATAATATTACTCTAGCTAGCATAAAATCTAAGCCTTTACTTTATCATAAATTGACACCTAAAGGTCAGTGACCATAGGCACTTCTGTCTGTTTGCAGTCGAGGCTGAACTGGTCAACATGGACAAGCCTCTCCTCACTTCGATACTGTAACAGTTCTTGTTACAGTAATTTTTTTTTTAAATATAGCTGCTTCCAAATGTTTTTTTTTTTTCTTTTTTTTTGAAAATGAGATATTAGCAGCACTGTAAGCTGCGGAGATGAGTGCGGTTGCCTGTCCACGTTGCATTAAGTGTGTTGCAGAAATGTTTGTGGATTACACTGACTGCTGTTTTCTTATCTCCACACAAGAAATGTGAAGAAGCGGCGTTACGACCCCAACGCCCAGGCCATTTAACTCAAGGAGAGGTGACAGTCGAAGACGGACTCCTCCGAGGCTTCCTTAGTTGGCTACCTGACAGCTGGACTGCACTTACTGCTGCTGACTTTTTTGGCATTAGATTTACTTGAAAAAGACATAGTGGACATTTTAACAATTCCCATTGTAGTGACATTAAAATTGCAGCCTTTTCAACTCCACATGTAACTTCCTTTCCCTTCCTTTTAGTGCCAGTGCACAGGCGTTCAGGTGGAATCCACACCATCCTCTCACCTGGCATGACTTTACACACAAGGTGTGCTGCTTGCTGGCCCTCCTTGGCATGAGACGCCCTTTCTTTCGGGCTCAGCATGGCTAACAAAGCTATGAATATAGCGCATAAAAAAAAAACAAAAAAAACATACAAAGACAAAAAAAAAAAGGACTTATCTATTGCAGGAGAAAGCCTCGTTAAAAACCAAACACACTGGAAAACCAGTTAAAGCTCAATTTCCTCTTTTAGGTGCTGCATGTGAGCACAATGCAGACCAACTAACAAAGAAAAATATGTAAAATGACACACCAATAAGGAGTTCGGGTTTTTAATCGACTGCTTATTTCACAACGACCTCAACTGCTTCCGTTTTCTATCTTAGCATGTTTTACAGCAGACATAACTGAAATAAACCCCAAGACAGGCTTGTGGAATTTGGGCCAGACAGAGGAGAAACATGCAGCTCTAGAGGGATCCAGACTGCAATCAGGTCTGGAAAGGTCTCCCCAACCCCTTCCTAATGAAGCAATGCTAATGGTGACTCAAAAGCCAAAGAATCAATCACCTGAACAGATGGATGTTGTTGCACACAGAGCACTTTCCCTCCCACTCTGTCTGCAGCCAGTGGTGCCTCCCCGCCCCCACTGGCCTGCATGAAGTCTGTCCATGCAGGCCTTTGACTGCCCAAGGCAGGTCCTCATCAGCACCCACCTTTCTGGCATTAGCCTCTTTTGCTCTCATAAACCCCTGAGTAGGAATCAAGTTTGGCTCTTCTGATAAAGCTGCATGCATGCAATCACTGTAGTGGGCTTATAATTCTATATGGGAGTCCCCCAAAAAATCTGCAAGAAAAATATGCTACAAAAGATAGGAGCATGTCGACAACCAGAACATTTAACTTTTATTTACTATGCAAAGAGAGATATTGCACAAAAAGTATGGATAATAGTGACATCAACGTAGACATGGAATTACAAAAAAAAAAAAAAAAAACTCAGCTGATTACTCTTTTCTATCTGGCCTCTCCAACATCTTGTTTCATTTTGCTTCGAACTGTGGGTGAGCATAAACTAAAAATTCAAAACAATTAAAAATAAATAAATAAATAAATAAAAATCCATATTTCCAGCGTAAAGCAAGAGAGCGCCCTTTTACATTTGTGGAAATGTAAGTCATTTCTTGTCTGTTATTTATTTATTATTATTATTTTTTTTCTTTCATGCTGTTTAAAATTTTTAATCAGACACACAAGCGAACTGTGCGGTGCCTGCGCACAGCGAGGCCAGAACAGTTTCATGATGCAAAGTCCATCATCATTTCCAGTCCAGCTGACAGTTGGTGTGTTCCAGGTGCTGCCGAAAGCACTGGCATTGTTGTGATCCTCCATGTTGCTCATCGTCTGGTGTCCCTCTCTCACTGCATCATGTACAGTTTGACCCATTAATAAACTACTGACAAATTTTATCTCAGCTGTGGTTATTTTCATTGTGCGTCTGATGTAGCTGTAATAATTTACACATCATTTTTGGGGGGCATGGTGCATTTTATTCTGTCTTTTTCGAATTACATAACTTAAAAAGCTGAAAGTTAAATCGGGGATTTCTGTTCTGTGTCCTAACAAAGTCCTTTTAATGTTTTGGATTTTTCAGTGTTATTTGTTTCAGTAAAATATTACGTGTTCAGTTTAATGTGGAACAGAAAATATATCATTTTTTGCATTTTTACTTATTTTTTTATTGAAAGTTACCTTAATAAACCAATGTGACTGATTTAAGTAATTTCAATATCTGATTGCTGAACAACAAACTTCAGGCATTACCTTCACACGGTAAAAAAAAAAAATTATTAAATTAAAAGCGGGTAACATTTAAAAATAAACCTTTAAAACAAGACCTGCCATGACCGCACAAGAACTAGATAAGCACCAGAAGAAAAAAAAAAAACAGTCGTGGTTTACTCTCCAGTGTCTCTCGACAGTTTTCTGTTGCCACGCTGATAAAAGGTTAATCTCAAAACTGCCCTGATCTTCATCAAATTCAACATGTGCATCTAAGTGTCATCATTGACTTGGAGTCTGGGAACTTATGAACAAGTCTGCTGCAACTAAAAGCCAGCTTAAGCTCAAAAATATTACATATATGAATTAATCATCAAAAACACAAGTGCACAGACACATGGGACAATAGCAAAAGACAAGTCTGTGACAGGAATACAATTAAATAACTAATAAATGAACTCTATGATAAAATAATCTACAGAAAGGATGTGGTGGAAATGCAACTTGCTGCAAGAACTTTGAGAAAATAATAATGGGGGTGTACGGTTAAGTTTCATCTATAGCCTCTCATTTAAAAGACTTTTACCATAAAATATGTACAATCATATTAAACTGATGCAATTCAATTCTTTAAATCACTGCAGCTGTATGTTGTATGATCATCCAACCCTGGACAAAGGAAAGTTCAAAAGAAACTATTGCAATTGCAAAAAGTATCAACATTTATATTCTTGATAACTTTATGTAAACTGAACAGAGCATAATAATGCATCTAGTGCTATAAATGAGAGAATTAGACAATAACTTGTGATTTTTCTGTGCAACTCAAGACTTTTTTGCCACATTGAGTGGTGGCTCATTTCTAGGAGACCGGAAGTGGGAAGTGGGACTTCAGATAATTTGATATGACTAACAATAAAATAATGAGTAAGACACAGGAAAATAAAAAATATATATATAAAAAAAGAAAATCGAGTTCATGTTAGTTCTAGATGCCTCTTAACATCACATTTTATTTTCCGGCATGTAATGTTCCTCATTTAAAAGTTAGAATTCATCCTTGGCAGTGAAAGTGTTGTGAAGCCAACTTCTATGCATCATCAGAGGAATGAATGAGTGAGTAAGACATCCATCCAGTACATTTAGTGTCGGACCCCTCACTGTGAAAATAATTACATTTGAGATAAGGTATGCATGTGACATTTCAGTAAAAGCACATAAAACAAAATCATTTACCACTTTCTGAAACATTATTTAGAGATGAGTTTGTTTTACAAATGACAGAACGTCTTGTGAGGTTAGACTACTTATGTTTTCCACGGGAAAAAAACAACAACTTGGTTTCTTGGTTTACATTAAGCAGAATAATGCCATAAAGCGCTACTAAATGGAAGTCCCATTCACAAAACTACAGTATTTTTGATATGGGCTAAATTTGGTTTAATTGATCAAAATCGCATTCTAAGCATTTCAGCGTCAACAAACACAAATTTGGGTTTCCGACCCCAAGAATAGTTAAAGTTAGATATCTTCAACTTATCACATGTCATGTTATTACAATATTAAATATTTAGTGGTCCCTTCCAGTTGCCTCAGGATTAGTTTCTACTAGTTTTTCCACAACAAGACATTGAAATTCTTGCCCATTTTGCTTTGCAATAAAGCTATAGTCTGTTAGAGAATCTGTGAACATCTGTCTGTCTATCTTTGAAAAAAAAAGGCATAATTAACGTCAGGAGCCACCATTTGAGAAGGAGGGAGTGCAGTGACGTCACCAAATATTAAAACAAGTATGTATCAAACTCCCATCAAAGCTAAAACCCAGGCTGCCACGCCAGAACAAGTGGTAAGTACATTTTTTATTTGGAAAACATCTGTTGGATTATAATTGAAATGTACTTCATGAAGGAGTAAACAAAAAACGAATCTTTATCTTTTATTCTTGTAAAAACATTTTTTTTTTTTGAATGCTGTCATTTAAACGTTTTTTCTTCTCTAAAAGTAATTAATTATTTTATCTGACAGAAAACACTGTCGGACAGGTGTCAGATTATCTGCGTTTGGTCCAGAGGAAATGGTCCCGGTTCTCTTTAACCTGACCCTGGCCACTGTGTTTGTTCTGACCTGCATGTCAGCGGTCCCGCTGCGGGGCCACAAGCTGCCGCAGGTGGATCCGCTGACGGCCCACCGGGCCGACCCGCAGTGCTGGGACTCCTCCTCGGCCCTGCTGCTAGAGATGCGATCTCCGAGGATAGCCGACACGGTCCCCGCCTTCTGGGACCTTATGGGGACCCTCCGGTCCTCAGAGGACGGGAAACACGCGGCGCTGTTCTGGGACCTGGCCCGGGTCTTTTGGGAGATCTACGTGGAATGCGTGATGTCCAGGAGCCACGGCATGGGGAGGAGACACGTCACCTCTGTGCACTCCCTGATTACTGACAGTAAGTTCGCCCATTTCCTTTGTTTTCAGTCAAACGGAACTATAATTTGTAGTAAAAGAAAGAAAAAAAAATGGGGGGGGGGGGGGGGGGATAAGCATCAAAATGCCACTGAAAAGGAAATATTTACCATTTAAAAAAAAAAAAGTTAAATAAAATGTATATTTCCAAAGGTCCACTTTTAAAAGAGCTCACTATAATTATAGTCATTAAAAAATATCTATTAATATTTATAATGTAAAATTGTTATGTATTTAGAAATATTACATAAATATGTTTTTTTAAAATAAAACACAAATAATACTAAAAAAAAATAAATGTCTGATAGGTGTAAGTTAATGTTTCCTATTTCCTGACATCAAATTTGTTCTGCTTTAGGAAGATGGATGAGGGTGATGAGGGTGTATCCCAATATACTTTTTTTTTTTCTCTGAAATCAGAAGTTTACAAACCCTACATAAAGTTAACTCTTTGCAATGCCTTTAAACAATTTGGGAAAGCCCAGATAATGAGAAACTGTTACATTGCTGTTGAATTAATCTATTCAAACTCTGTGTATAAACAGCAGTTTCTGGCCATCATATCTTTCAGTAAAGACAGATCATGTGTGTCACACATGATCATGTAGTTTCACTGAAAATGCGTAAAAATGTGTGTATATCAAGCCCAGAACAAAAGCCAAAGACATTTGAAAGATAATGACACTCAAGCTGAAACTTGAGTGTCATTATCCTTGGTGAAGGCCCCATGACACTGAAGCTTCAGTTTCCTTTTCCACCAGGACTTCCTGACACTTGTTAGAATCCATATTGCCCCATGAACATTGCAGGTTTCCAGTCGCAGAGGAAGCAAAGCATGCCTCCACCATGCTACTCTGTAAACATGTTCTTTTTATTCTTCTTTCACCTGATCCACCGCTGAACTACAGATCTAAGAAACATAAAAAAAAATTAAAAAAAACTTCACACTTTTACAAGCCTCTTTGAACAAAAGGGACAATCACTTTTGATACCTGTACTAGACGACATTTGAATTATGAGGAATAAATTAGTTTATTAATTCACACCAAAGTAAAAGAAAACACCATATAGCTTGTGTTTTTAGTGGTAGCTGCCAATAGGTTTTTTTTGTTTGTTTGTTTGTTTGTTTTGGGAACAATGGCACGAGGGTGTTCCGTTGCAGGTTAAGGGGTTAAAACTTATTCATTTGGCTTAAACTTTTCATATTGGATCACATTGCAGTCACAAATGTTGATTGTATTGGGATTTTATGAATGGGTGTCAAACTGCAGTACTTGAGAGCTGGGTCCTGCAATGCTGAGATGTCTGGAACAGACTGAATGAAAAAGCTGAACTGCGTCCTCACAGCATGCAGTCAAGTTCTGCAGAGTCCTGTGCATAACCTAATCATCCGTTTGAAGTGTTTTTTAAGCAATGACATATTTGAAAGTTGCAAGACAGCCACTGGACCTCAAGGACTGGAGTTTTACACCAAAATAGATTCTTCCTGCCCATCACAGTCCACGACTCTTCAAAGATACTTTAATGATGTGAGTTATGACAGCATTTAGTTCCCTTTTGGGAGTATGGAAGCTGTTTTAGAGTTGAATTGAACTGAATTTAGCTCCATCCATCTATCCACCATGCCTGACCAGTCTCCCTGAAGAAAATCCCCACAACATAAAACTTATCTTACCATATAAGAGGAGAACTTATGACAAAATCTAAAAAGAAAGAAAGAAAGAAAGAAAGAAAGAAAGAAAGAAAGAAAGAAAGAAAGAAAGAAAGAAAGAAAGAAAGAAAGAAAGAAAGAAAGAAAGAAAGAAAGAAAGAAAGGAATTCAGTGGATTTTCATACTCATGAAAAACACTTCAAACTGCTTCTGAATCGACTTCTGATATCATTGTAGTGATGTTTGCATACAGGCCATCTGAATTTGAGAATTTGGAAATCCCCATATTTAATCAGTGCCATATGAAAGTGTTTCATCATAAAATGAAACTTGAATAGGGCTAGAATGTCTGCAAACAACGACAGGAATCCCATTACATTAGGTCTAAAGGTTTGGGATTTACCGTGAGCTATAAATAACAACCTCCTCCATGAGTCACTGTTCCCTCTGGGTTCATTCCCCCCTTTTATGTTGACAGCACAAATACCTAGACTGTGAATTTCTCTTTAGACACCTGTTTCAGTACATTTCTTTGTACAAAACCATTTAGATGAGAGTGTTGCTAGTTGCAACTTTCAATCTGTGTTTGTCTTTTGCAGAGTCCTTCAGGTTCAACAGTTCGAGAGCAAACTCCTGGACAAAGCTCATTGTCAGAGTGAGACGCAGAGGACACATCACCACACTGAAGACTGAACCCAAATAAAACACAACACAAATGTCTCTGAGGGTTCCAGCTGGACAGCTTTTTGTCTTTATTTCACTCCCTCTTTGTGATGTCCCTCAGTTAAAAGAAAATGTTGTGGGGATATTAATATTATTCTTTTCCATTCCTTAATATTGTTACTTTTTTATATGGACAATTAAATATCTAGCTCAAAAATGTAAATGTGTGTCTGTGTATATACATTTTGGATGATTTTTTTTTTATTGGCTAAAGAAAAAATAAAAATAAAATAAAAAATACATTTGCTGATACAGTTCAGATGTAAGTTATTTGTTCTCATCTATAAAAATCATAAAACTTTACCAGGATACTGCTGTATATGCATTGAAACATTTTTTAAGATGGTTTGTCTGTGTTTTGCTAATTATAGCTTGTCATACATTTGAACCAAATCGATTTTCTTATTTAGTATTATGAAAAAAATTTGACATCTTCCTGAAGGCGGCAAAAGTCTGGACGTTCATTGTTCTGTATAAAACATGACTTTCACAGTGAGGTGAAAATTATTGTTTAAAATTTGATATAATGAAATACAATGTGATACATGCCGCATGTCAAACTCAATTCAGGGGCCTGTTACTTTGACCTCATAGTAACAGTCTTCATTCCTGGGTCACAGTTTAGGGTTAAAGGTGATGTTGGGTAATCTCACCACACATTATACCGTCTTTTTGACAGAGTGGCCAGCAAACTTAAAGAAATTTTTCAAATGATGAAGCAGTTAATATATTTCAGCAATCGACAGACTTTTATACCAGGTTTTTCTTAGAGTACTGCAAACATTTCTTATCATGGAGGTACAAAACAGAACAAGAATTTCTTTACTGGCTCCAATGCTAATAATGTTTCCCATTGTGTGTCCTTGATGTGAAAAGACTGTGTACAATTTGAGATTAAGTAAAAAAAAAAAAAAATGTTGAGGTGCCTCATTTATTATTATTATTATTATTATTATTATTATTATTATTATTATTATTATTATTATTATTATTATT
>NW_015113915.1:59570-65772 GCF_001443285.1 Poecilia latipinna | reverse complement strand
ATTATTATTATTATTATTATTATTATTATTATTATTATTATTATTATTATTATTATTATTATTATTAATGTGTTAATGCATTTATTAATTTATCTATTTATTTTCATATTTTTGTTTGGTTGTTTGTTTGTTACTGCAGCAGGGGGCGCTGCAGAAATTCGCTCAAGGTTTACATTTCCGTTGTTGGGCTGGTTCAATATCTCATGTGAGTTCTGACAGTTTAGCTCGTATTTCTGTCTCCTTCGTCGGCTCGGAGCTACTCCATTATGCTGAAGTGAACTTTTCTTTCACAAGCCAGGAGAAAATTCGTCTACATGGTATGACAGCGTCTTGTTTATCGTCATTTCGTACCTTGATGGTTAATGATATACAGTTCAGAGTGCAGGCTCACATCGCTGATTTACTCGTTGTTACACGTTATTTTCCTGGTTCTGATCCCTGTTTTTGTGTGTGAATATTGGAGAAAGACAGACTGACAAATTTAGCTTGGTTCGTAGGAAGTATTTAGAAAAAGAAAACGATCCCAACGGGTTAAACTTCTTTTATTTTAAATAACGTCAAAGGATCTTCTTAGTTGGACTTGTAGGTGGTTCCCCACAAAATTTTTTAGGGGGAACCATATTTGAATTGTCCTTGCTCTATACGTATTTGGAATTAATCACCCATCCTTATTCGTGTTTAAAAACAAGTGAACGTTTCCTATAACTGGTTTGAACGTTTCTTTTCCTCGTCTGAGTCAGCTAACCGGGCATCGTCACTTTGTGTTGGGAATGTTTTTATCCAGCATGTAAACAATTACGGGAGAAGACAGAGACGCATGAATTATTGAGTAAAATATTTCTACTTTCACATTTTATCACTTTACATAAAACAATGAAATGTTTAGTGTACTGAACTTGAAAGTACATTATTCTGTTTAATCAATTGTTCGCTATTTTAATCACGTTTATCCTGAATGCTTTGGTTTACAGTCATAGGCAACTTCCTGTTGTCTATGACTGTTGCCTACATAAAAAAGCCATTAAAAAAGCCATATATTTGGCTTTTTAAACCTTAACATTTCTGATTTTGTACCGCATACATAATCATTTTCAAACTTTAATTTTTCAGTGGTTTCCAGGCTTTTAACTCAAGAAAGTTGTGATAATTTCCTTGGCAAAAATTGAACAGCATGGTTAAAAAAAAAAAAGCAAAGCTATAACATTTAGATTTTTTTTTTTTAGTTGGATAGGAGCAGATCTTTTATAATGACAAAGAATGAATAAACCGAATGAAAGGCATTAAAAACTGGGTGATAAATTTGTACAAATAAACACCAGTGGTCACCTTGGTGACCTGGCTGCTCATGGTCTACTGTTGTTCAACTGTTGAATTGTTTCACTTTCATTTAACTCTGTGATGCTTTGTTGAAACAGGACATTTCAACAAAGTGCCACACTAAGGAGGCTCGGCATGTTTAGGCAACTGACTCAAATCATGTGATTCACAGACTGTAACTTGGTTTATTACATAATAGAAAATATAGTATAATGCTGTGAAGAGTCTGGGGGAGCATTAAAGGAGTACTGAGTGTTGGAATGATCTCAAAATGTTTCTAAATCATTAAAACTGTTTCAGTTTAGGTGTAATTTACAGTTTGTTGTCAAAGGACTTTTACTCTTGAGTGTTTTCTATGTATCGTCGCATTACAACCACAAACATCCACGTATTTTCTGAAGGAACATGAATATGATACGTTTTTTTTTTAATGTTTTACAAGCAAAAGACTGAAAGGTATGTATGCTGTGCATTTATATTAATAATATATTAATCTTATTCATTTTTGCTTGAATGCTTGCTTAAGTTTATTCAGAATGAATGGAGAGTGTGTCTATAAACTCATCATGAATCAACTGGATTTAGGCCTGCATTTTGACAGAGCTATCTTTTGATTTAGAGTATTGCACTGCAACTCAGTTAACCAACAAATACTCTGGCTGGACTTGTTGGTTAAGGCTGGTAACGACACAGATGGAAACAGAGGCCACTGGCCTCTGGTGCATCACAATAGGAAGATGTTGGATGACTGGAAAGTTTTAGCCTTACTTCTAAAGAAATAAGGCCGGCAAAAATAAAATAAACGGTGCGTGTTTGTGGTTTGGCTTGTATAAACAGCAATGCCACCCTTCCCTCTGCTCGTTTATTCGTGTCATGTAAGCTCTGAAGTTTGCAATTGATATTTGGAGTCTCAATGGTAAGATAGGATCTGCTAAAATCTGTCTTTTTATATATATATACTTACAGTTAACATGGCTGTTTTTTTACTGCTTCTGCAGTACTTTATAATGTACTTTATAACATTTTGTGGTTTCTTGTAATTTGATCAGCTCTTCAAACTTTCTTTAAGTTTTTGTTTAAGTATCTATTTTAAATTACAAAACATGAGTGGAGAGGGAGCAGAGGGGAAATCCATCACGGCACATAAATACTAAATGAAAGTAAAACAAGACATTCGTCTTGAAGTATTTCGACAGATGGGAGTGGATATGTAGGCTTAACTTAACATAAGATAGAAATGTTGAATGATACTCGCTGAAAAATCAGTTGAGGCGATCGCTCCCGTTTCTCCTCCAGCCAGCCGCTTTATGAATTCGCCCTTACAGGCCTAAAACGATGAACTGTTCACAGTGAGGAAATGCTGTAGCTTCATCTGCAGTAATCCTGTTATTTATGTCGATAAAGTCAGAGTAAGTCACTAAACGCATTAGATGCTCCAGACGGTTAACACAGTCAAACTTTTAGTTTTATTTCAGGTTGACGACTATCCAAAGCTTTAAAACTCATTCAAAAAAATGCCCTCCTCTTAAATACATAAATCATATTTGCATAGGGACATTTTTAGAGCAAGTCATAAGGAAGTGTTTTTCTCTGCTCTAGTAAACATGTGCTGACATGTCCAAAAGCTTTCAGAAAAAAATAATATACCCCATCAAATGCCCTGTTCTTTATTGATAGATATATCTATATCGATCTGTTTTTATTGTGGCAAAAAAAAAAAAAAAAGATTTGCACTTAGCCAAAATCAACCCTTTTAGACTAATTATTAGCAAAGATAATAAAATGAAATGGCTTCAGTGAGACTCTCCTGAGTCATTGCTCTGCATCAAGATCCATACTTACCTGGACACCGAAGGGCTACAAAAATGTTTTTATATTTTGAACGTTCATAATTTTTTGTAGCTCATTTCAGAAAGAGAAACCTACATATTGACATATTGTATAGATTTGCTACATAGAGTGAAATATTTCAAGTCTTCTTGTAATTTTGCTTAAAGAAAACAGCAATCCTGTTCTGTTTCTTCTTGGCGCAGGCAAGACGCTTCTGATGTTGTCTGGTTCAGGATATTCATACCCGTAAGACGTGTCTGAGCGTGTTGGCTTACGCCTTGGATCGATCCCTTCATTTTTTTTTTTTTTTTTAAAGGATTTATCTTGACAGTCAGGCTGAAGTTAAGACTGTTCCTTCCACTTGACTTTCTTTCAATATGCCATAACTTTTCTGAGACACCGAATTTTGTGTTCTCGTCAAAATTACGACAATCCTCTTTGTGTAGGGAATCATGAGTTTAGATTCTTAAAATGAGTTACAAAACCCCTGAACTTTCCACACATGAGAATGTTCAAACAAGTTTGATTGTAAGTTGAGGCCTATTTGTTTCATGGAGTAGGAGACTGATCCAAATGAAAGGCACACAAAATCCTCAAGCGTCTGTAATGACTTTACCCTGTAAACATTTTTTTTTTTTTTTTTAATGACAGGAAATGGATTTCCAAAAGGCTCTACTTGAAGTGGGTAAAACCTTGTCCACTGATGAGGTGGAAGCACTGTCTTTTCTGTGCACTGACATCTTGAGCAGAAAACCAGTCTCTCTGGATTGCGCCAGCAACCTCTTCTCCTTACTCATGAAAGAAGACCGTCTGTCGGCTGGAAACCCACAGCTCCTGGTGGAGCTTCTCCTCACCATCCAGCGCCCTGTTATTTTGCAGAACATTAAACTTTCTTTCCAATCGTCTTCACCCAGCACCCTCATCTCACCCTACAGGTGGGCTTTCTTCATTTTTTTTTTTTTTTTCATAACAGTAAAACAAGATTTTGTTATTGGTTCAAGTGGATTTAAGAGTTGAGCAGAAATCAAAAATGTCAGGGTGCACCGATTGCAGTCTTCTGGCCAATCAACAATCTTTTAAAAAGCCTCACCCGCCGATTCCGATTTTGGCTGATACCAGTTTTTTTTTGTTTTTTGTTTTTTGTCTGAAATGTTGCAAAGTATAGCAAGAAAGTCACCGAGTTGGTAACAGTGGGGTGACTATTGTAAACTGCAAATGTGTTCAGACAGGACCTGGTGGGCCCGTCTATCAGTCAAACCGCTCCTATAAAGAGGACAGTGGTTTAGTTTTTTATTTTTTAGACCTTTCCTGAGGCAGAGAAGATTGGCTTCACGTGTAAGTTTTCAGTCGATCACCGATCTCCCAGAACTAAGGAAATTGGCACAAATAAATCGATGCACCCCTATAAGAATGTGTTTTTCTCCTGATTCTAGGACAGTTTTCTTCTTGCTTCTATGTGCTTAAAAACAACCCAACTCATTAGAGTTTAGGAAACCTTTTGAGTTTTGAATTGAAAAATATTTTGGGACCCTGGACAGAAAATGAAATAAACAAAAAGAAAATCCACAAACAAACAAATAAATTTGCTTATTTTTGTAACACCTACTATGCAAAATTTGGTTTTTAAATTACATAATAATGATTTTTGTTTTAAGTTTAATTACATTTCCTTTAATGTGACATTCACAGTAATATCAATGAAATAAAAAAAAACACATAGTTGCAACCAATCGTCAGAAAGAATATTCCTCACACTATTGTCATTTTTTGTGGAAATATTTTTGCCTGAAAATATCTACCAAAACACTGCAAAAGTTGGTGTTTTTAAGTTGTTTTTGTGTTTCGAAATAGTTCTCAAAATTTTTTTAGCTATTTCCACCAAAAGTTAAAGCCAAGAATAAGTTCTTTCTTAGTCTGAAGATTTTAATCAGGAATGTGCATTATTGAAAAATGTTGAACCTTTTCTACGATCTCACACAATCGCTCTTGTTTCAGGAAGCTGCTGTATCGCCTGTCACAACAAATTACCGAGGAGGAGCTCGGAGAAATGAAGTTCCTGCTAACGGACATCCCACGAAGAAGACTTGATCAAAAAGTAGAGTGATCCTTGCTGTGTTTTTCCCTGCCCAGATGAGGTTCATCTGCAGCGGAGGCTTTTTTCTTTTATTCTCATCTTCTCCTTTTTAACCTTAAATCTTCGAAGGCTTGTTGGAAGAAATATCTACACGGATGTTCAAGAAGCCAGAAATTGTTTGAAACATTTGCACGTCACTGCAAGTTTAACTATAAAGCATTCTTTACTCTGCAGTCTACGCTGGGAGTCTTCCTGGAGATGGAGCACATGGACCTCATAAATGAATCTAGTCTCGAATATCTGGAGTCCATATTTAAGTCAGTGTGTCCTGCGCTGAATGAAGAGATTCGTCTCTATAGGAAAGGTAAGCCATTGAAAATCATAGATATGAACCAAATGAGGAACATGACCTGTCCATTTCAAACCCCACGCATTAATACTTTAAATATCCCATTACTTAAATAGTGTAGGGCGTTTGTTATGGATGCACAGCTTAAGGACTGCACAAACAGTTCTTAAACCCTCTGACATGATGAATGTTACATTATACACATTCATCGAGCCAAAATAAGAGATATTTTACAAGATTGCACTTTTATAGAGGAGGGGAAAGAGGAGTTGGACCTCATTAAATGGAAAACACATCTGTAAATATTCTTACTCCATCAAAAGCTTGCTTCCGTTCCCAAAACAAGATTTTTTAGTTTTGTTTTGTTTTGTTTTCTTTCAGAAATTGGGCATCCAGTGTCGCAACCTTTGACAAGCCAGGTAAATCATCTATTAAAGATTAGACATCTGTTCTTTTGCTACACTCCAGCTATCTTTTTATACACATATATATATATATATATATATATATATATATATATATATATATATATATATATATATATATATTTTTTTTTTTTTTTTTTTTTTTTTTTTTTAAACCCCAAACCTTTCCAAAGGAATGACTTCCCGGAAAAAAAAGGGAAGTCATCT